>NC_056741.1:1005679267-1005714267 GCF_019279795.1 Protopterus annectens | reverse complement strand
AAACCCGATAATATCATAAGGCTTAATATGTGGACATACCAAAATATTTTGGCAGTAGTAAATGTACCTCCTCCAGCTTCCACTGCACTTCCAAGCTATATTACCCAAAATATAAAAGTACTCCATGAGCCATAAACTAATAATAGTTGATGACCTAAATATGGACTGGAAGGGGCTAATCAAGGTACATATGAGTGGACAACTTTCAGTCTTACTCAAGTACTAACACAGTGATCATGGCCAAACCCATCTACTATACTTGATGTGAATTATCTAAGTACTTTTCCAAATTCTGAGTAATCATGACTGAATACTAGTTGCCTAGTCTATAAAATATGACAACATTTATTTAACATTTGTTTACCAGGAAAGTACAACTTGGACCAAACTGATTTTCAGCAGAAGTCCAGGGAGAAATGCTCCAGATGCATGTCTTTGTAACATGGAAGGAAACCGGAGCACTCAGAGAAAACCCACATGAATGCAGGGAGTATATGCAGACACTGTACAGAAAGTACCCCAGCCGAGAATTTACCTGGTGAACTTCTTGCTGTGAGGTGACAATGCTAACCACTGCACCAGTGTGCTGTCCAAATAATACACCTCTATATAATAACCACTAGACCTATTTCTGAAACATCAATGGAGACACTAATAGAAGAACTACAACTTCTTGTCTGGGTATCAGTCTGCAAATGTACTGACCCTACTGATGCCTTATCTACCTTTAAGAATTTGTTGATTCTCATGCAGGGTATGTTGTAGTCTGCCAGAAAACTAATGCTATAAGACAAGCAAACATGCTGGCTCACAAATTAACTTAAAGCAGAAATGAAAGTTAGGGAGGGAGGCTTCCAGATATGGAATGAAGACCCAGATAATGAAAACAGATATTCCCTGGGACTCATGAAAGCTCCGTGCAAGAATAAGTCTAGCATGAAGCAGATCATGCCATTCAGCACAGCAGCATGCCTTGCATATTCATGAAGGCACGCTGCTGTATAACCTGCATGGACACGATCTGTGAACAAGTGCAGAGGGCGTGTCTGAGCATTGCTCGCCCAGTAAACACACATTTTGAAAACAAAAATAGTGTCCATGGACACTGTTAGCATACCCCCAACTGAACGGATATTTGCAGAATGTCCAGATTTGTGCCTTGTATGTCAGGTGTGTTCCTCCTACTGTCCTGGCAAAGAGCTGAGGCTCAAAGTCATCGCATTTATTTATTTTACATTTGTTAACTGGGAATGTCTGACTGGACACAGGTCCATTTTCAGTGGCGGCCCAAGGAGCAAAGCTGCAATTACATAAATTCACAAGTTCAAAATGATAGATATTTACATTCAGGAAGTTAACATTTTAAGACTGACAGTATATTACAAATTTAAAGGAAAACATGAATAACTTAGAAGAGAATATATTTTAGCAGATATTACATGGTGCAATCAGAACAAGATGTATTATATATAGAAATCATTCAATAGTAGACAGATAGAGTAGTTGATACTATTGTCATATATTGACAGTCCAGTGTGTTTAATTTCTCAGGTGTTACAGAAAGTTACTGTGAGTAGTTTAATGGATGACATAATATTTTATTTATTTATTTATTTATTTTTTACATTTGTTGACCGGGCTAGTCCAACTGGATACATGTCCATTTTCAGTAGAGGCCCGGGGAGAAAAGCCCCAGTAAAAAAAAACATACAAAAATATAAAATTCAAAATTAGAAAAATGGCATTAACATAGAATATTACATCATAAAGTTAACACGTTTACAAAAAAAAACAGTAAAAAATGACTTAAAAAGTCAAACATGGAAAATAGTACTCAAGACTAACAGCATTAGTAATTAAGAAAAAGGTTAGTTTATAGAGAGTTGTATGAAGAGGTTTATAGTTAAGTATATTATGGTTTTGAGTGTAACAGATAGTTAAAGGATAACAGTTAGTCAGGGTTGGTACAAGAACATAACCAGTGGTTAGTGAAGAAAAGTTTTAGGTTAGTTTTAAATAGTGGGAGAGAGGTTTGGGTTGTAAGGTCATGTGGTAATAGATTCCATAGTTTACCAACTGAGTTAGAGAATAGGGAGTCACCTGCTAAGTTTTTTGATAAGGTAGTGTGAATCAACATTTTGTTTGAGGAGCGTAGATTCTTCAGGTTATTATATGGCATTATGAGGGTGGAAAGAATTGGGGTGTTGTTGGGTTGGTATAGGGCTTTGTGGGCTATTGTAAGATGGTTAAATTGTAGTTGGTGAGGGAGTTCAAGCCAGCCTAGTTGTTTTAGATTCTGACAGTGATGAGTCCTGTAAGAAGAGTTTGTAGCAAATCTGGCAATATTGTTATAAGAATTAGCTAGTTTGTTGAGATTATTTTTAGAAAGATTGGTATATATGGGGGAAGCATATAATAGGGTAGAGATTAAGTGGGTTCTAGCTATTGTGATCCTGGCTTCTGGTATAAGGAAAGGTTTGATTCTATAGAGGGATCCAAGTTTTCTGTTAATAGATTTTATTGTAGTATTTATGTGTGTGTCAAAATGTAGGTGATTTTCAATTGTAATTCCTAGGAGTTTGGTGGTGGGGTCTGGGAAATGAGGGTACCATTGTTGGATGTGAGTGTAAAATGAAGAGGGGTAGACAAATGAGAGGGTGTAAAGAGCAAAAGTTTGGTTTGTTTTGGGTTAAGGAGAAGACAATGGTTAGAGAACCATTGTTCTATAGTGGTGAAAGCTTTTTGTGTGAGAGAATGAAGTTTGGTTTGGGATGTGCCAGAACAAATTATGGTAGAGTCATCTGCATATTGAATGCAGGTAGAGAGTGGAGTAGAAATATGAAGGTCATTTATGAAAATGGAAAACAGTAGAGGACCTAATATGGAGCCCTGAGGGACACCTAGGGAGGTGGGAAGGAGGTCTGAGAGATGATTTTGCCAGAGAACTGCTTGTTGTCTGTTTTCAAGGTAGGATGTGTCAAGAGAGAGGGACTTCAGAAGGTGGAGGAGAAGTTGGTGATTAACCATGTCAAAGGCTTTTGATAGGTCAACAAAGAACGCAGAGGAAAGAATATTTTTGTTAGAAAATACATTAGAATATGACAAACTGTACATTGATTTAATATAGTAGAAAAATAAGAAAAGGCGATCTCTGCCTAACATACAAAGCTATGTCAAACCCAGAGCTGTTGGACATGCTCCACTTAAAGAAATCCCAATCCCTCCAAGCTACATGCTCTAGGGACCTAAACCTTGTCACCGTAATAAACAGAACATGCTGGAGGGATAGATTCCTGTCCCAGAGACTTCCCATACTCTGGAACAGACTACCTATCTATGTCAAACAGAGCTCCTCATTAGCACTCTTCAAGAAAAATCTTGATGATTGGATGGGAGATGGGAAATTCACCCCGGGGCGCACTTCTGTGGCTCTGCTCGACAGGGGCACAGGAAAATAATTTTCTTGGGTGGCAAAAGCCAGGGTACATTTTTTGGCTAGGCTTGTATGGGCCCTAAGGCCGATAGCCTAGTACCTACCTATGAACCTATGAACCTAAGTTGGTGATGCTTGCTTATCATGACAGAGGATTGCATTTTATTGCTTATGGTTACATAAAGGCCATATTTAGTATGTGACTGTAGCTATCATTAATGGAGAGTATGCGAGTTATTTAGAATTCTGGTATTTATCCTGGGGTGAGACAAGAGCATAGCCTGTTGTTCTTGAAGTGAGTTTTAAGAAGTTTTTTGAATTGAGTGGTAGAATTATTGGGTATTAGTTGGGTAGGAAGGGAGTTCCAGAGTTTTGAAATGGAGTGGCTATAGATAGCTTTACCTGCCTAGTTGTTGTGTTTGGTGACTTCTAGGTGATTTAAGGTACTAGATCTCAAGGTTTGTGTGCTAGTGACAGTTGATTTAGTTGCAGTACTTTAGGAGTTCTACCAGTTAAGTTTGTTGAGGGACTCACAGTGATGGGATTGGTAGGATGACTCTGTAGCAAATCTTGCTATCTTATTATAGCAGGTTTCTAGCTTATTTAGATCTGTTTTTCAAAGGTTAATTAGCACAGGGGATGCGTAGAGCAGGGTAGATAGTAGGTGTGTCCTACTATTGTTGTTTTAGATTGCTTTGAAAGATAGTGTCTGTTACGATAGGGCAGTCCTAATTTTTTGTGAACTTTCTTTATGGTTTGGGCTATGTGAACATCAAATCTAAGGTGGTTATCAATTTCTACACTTAGTAGTTTGGTGTGGGTGGCAGGGATGATAGCAGTTTTGTTTTTGGAGGTGATAGTAAAGTTGTATGCTAGGGGGAGGGATCTATGACAGATAAAGAGGAGTAATTTTGTTTTATTAGGGTTAAGAATGAATTGGTGGTTGGTGAACCAAGTTTTGGCTAGAGAGAAGCACTCTTGTGTTAGGGAGAGGAGGTGTTCGGGTGTGGGAGCTGCACATATGATAGTGGTGTCATCCGCGTATTGAATTAATAATGACAAACATTTGAGTCTAAGACTCAACATTCTTCAAGTAAGTCATGCTAATGCAAAATCTGTTATTCATCAACTTCCTGAGTTTGTAAGAGCAATATTTAAAATCTATCCCTCTTTGCCCCCCCATCATGTTAGGCTTTTCCAGATTTTATAGTGTAAGAGGTGGAGCGGTATGACTGTTAGCTATGTGCACATCCCTAAACTAAGAAAAATAAAACAAATAATTTTTTCCCCTCCCCACTAAAGTTTAAGCATAGCTGAGCAGGTGTGTGCATTGGCAGCTGTGTATAGCATAGCTTAAACATCTGAAGGAGCTAAATAGAAATATACAGCCAAAATAGCCAAAGTAAAATAGTGTAGTGGTTAGAGATTTTGCTTAGCATGCAGTCATTCATGGTTAGAGCCACAATGTAGTTCATGCATTTTTATATCTGAAAACAGCACTAAAATTATCTTTGTTTGTAAATAGGTAGTGAATAATATATATTTGTTAACCAGGGTAGTGTAGCAGGTCCAAATGTGAGGTGTCAGTGTAGTACAGATGTGAAACCCCCATATAAACACAAGTGGCCCATACAGTATAGCCACAAAATAATATAATGTAATGAAAGCACATAGGGGGGACATTATGGAAGGTGAACACAAGATGTCATTAAGAAGAAATCAACTCCACCTTCCTGATAGTCCATAAAATGAAAGCTGAACAATGCTAAATTTTGCTCAGCTATGCTTAGCTGGTATAAGCATTGCTTAAATCTAAATACTTACCAATAATTAACATAGCTAAGTGGATTTGCGCACTTGTAAGCTGTGCTTAGCATCTACCTCTTTAAGCAATGATTATCTTAGCTAAGTGGGTTTGCCCATCACGTAACATAGCTCAGCATATTCAATATCATCAAATCACAGAAAAGGGCAGGAAATCAGCCCTATTTAAACCTCGTAGGTAGGAATACAACCATAACCAGTTGTAGCTGATCACTCCAGGCACTATGTCTGGCATTGGTGAGGGTGTGTGTTTTCAGGCACAGCATTGGGGCATTCAGGAATCCAGGGTCATGGTTGGACTCCTTTTAAAAATCATGAAGGAAGACTGCTGCAGGATCAATACACAGGGCTCCCAATACAAAGTGGAGGCATGGGGCCATCTCTCATGTGACCACACCAGTGCTACTGGTATCCCTCAGATGGATGAGCAGATCCAGCACCATTACACTGACCTGAAGCGTAGGAAGAGGGATCACTTGGACCAGTGTATCCAAGATGCACAGGCACAGAATGTCCCTGAAGTGTGTAAGTATCAGTATCAATTAGTGTTCTGCATAATCCAACCTGAGTATGTAATCAATAGGTATGCATAAATGTTTATTTATCTCATGTACAGCTGAGATGAGATGGCTGCAAATATTGACGCACATGCTAGCAGGCTGCTAAGGCTGTACTGGAAGGCTGGTGAGTAAATATCTAGCTTGCATTATTCAGGGTAAATAAATAGAAAGTAGTAGATTGTCAACACCTAGTAGGTAAACTGTGTACTGTGTGCAATGAATAAAGGACTGTCAACAGGTGAATAAAGGTCTCTGTAACATTGAATAAAATTAAAAATCCCAGACTGTTGTGTTTACTTTGTCATGTTGTGGTAGGAATATAAATGTGTACAAGTTCTGCATAGTTATGTGTTTCTGGTAGAAAATAACTGTTTCATGCAACTATTACTGAAAGCCTAACACATATCTGCTGTCTGGAAATTGCAGTACAGTTGTCATTACCTAGGGTATTTGTCTAACTACAAGGTCAGATTGTGCAAACCAGAGACTACTAGACAGAAAAAGTCAAGCATGAGTTAGCAGGTCCTTAGTAGCTCATTGTAATAAAACACAGCTCTGGTGTACCTTTTTGCACAAACAGGCATGGTTCGAATCCTACTGTGGTGGTGGTGCTGTGGTAGCGTTGTCGCCTCACAGTTAGACATTGCACGTTCGATTCTCAGTTAGAGCGTCTTCTGTGTGTCGACATGCGTGAATGGGCGTTCCTTCGCTGAAGGTTGTGCATTAGGCCCGGCAAGCCAGCACGAAAAACTCTAATGCCAATCATTAGCGGACCGGAGTTCTGCTGTGGCAACCCCTAACCAGGAAAAGCTGAAAGACAGGCATGGTTCGGATGCTGGCAGTGGTAGTACGCTGAATGCATATTTTCAAACAAAAATATGTGAATATTTGTATAAACAGTCAGGTAGTATTAACATAAATTACCTCCACAGGTCTGCAAGGTAAATAAATGTTTTTAATAGCTGTAAGAAGGCTTTACCAACACAATATGTGTTCAACATATCCACTGCCCAACCCCAAGGCTGCAAATGACAGCAAGATAAGTACATACACCAAGCACTTTGTTCCAATACATGTCCCTCAAGTTTTACAATGTCACGGCTAATGGTCACTGATGATAATAACCAGGGAGACAGATAGAAACCCTAGTGGAATATATCAGTACCACACCCCCGAAGCATGAGTGCCGGGCATTACTGTCAGTGTCACATATGTAACTGTGAAGATGTGAATATGTGTATAAACAGTCAGATAGTTTTAACAGATATTTCTTCAACAGGTCTGCCAGGTAAGTAAATGTGTCTATTAGCTGTAAGAAGGCTTAACCAATACACTGTGTACAACAATCCCACTGTCCATCCCCAGGCCATAGGTAGATATACAGTGAGGTTAGCCATGGAGAGTAATGAGTAGAGTAATGATCAGTACAACTGTTGAAAACTGAAGCCTAGACAGTTGTTAATTAACCTCTCCCCCCCCCCCCATCCTATCTGCACCAGTACTTCATACACATTAAATGAGTATGTTCATCACCAAACCTACTGTTGGGACATGTGTCCTATTGTTATACAAATATTGAACCATTTAAATTTTAATGTTCCCTGTTCAAATACTATCATTGGTGGCCTGTTGCTATCAATGTAACTTGCATGCTGTTATAATGCCTACTGTGGTTCCATGTCTGCATGTGTTCTGTTTGCTATGCAACTGTTTCAATCCTATTTTATGGGGTCAATTGGAACACCCATGCATGCTGTTATAACTAATCCTGAAATGCGTTGTTCTTGACTAACCACCATATTTTTTAAACTGAAACACCATAGCATGTCTGGGAAGGCAGATCCCAGCAGATCCACCTGTCCCGCCTCATCTGGCCATGACACTGGACCCCAGCGCATCTGTGATCCAACCCAAGCCTTCCTCTTCTGTTGGTCCTGCACCACCTTAAGGTGGAACCACCTCAAAAGATGGGGCTCATCCCCCCAGGACCCAGGACCCTGAATACCATAGTCAGTGCAATGTATCACTACACCATCTGAACTGTAATAATGCATACTGTTTTTTTCAAATATATCATTCAGTACAGGTATAGAATAGTAGGTAGAATATAAAAATATACACATTTAGATGTGTATGGTGATAGATAATTATGAAAAAGGATATACATCAGATATATGGAGCTATACATTTAAAACAAATACATATAGAATATATATATATATATATATATATATATATATATATATATATATATATATATATATAAAATATATATATATATACATAAAACCTCTCCACCTCTTAGTGCAAGAATTCTGGACAAAGGCTGTCAAAATGGGGGGACAATGGTCCAAGACCAGGGACATAATGTACATACTGCAGTTATAAATGTAGAATGTTGCTACAGTAACAGGGTTTGTGTCAGCATACATGTTCAGAAGGATGTGAGTTCTGACACTGAAATGTATGCCATTTACTGTCAGAAATCCTCAGATTCTCACAGTGATTTACCACAGAAATAAAAATAATGATTCTGTGGAACAGACCAGAAATATGAGCCATAAACCTGTACAGTCTGAAACAATCTGGCCAATCTAGAGGTATGCTCAGAACTCTTTAGTGCAACAAATATGAACCAAGCCTGACAAAAGGGGGGGGGGGGGTAAAGCCATGAAACTGGAAACATATCCCAAATACTGGAGTCAATAAGGTGACACAGTTGATGCAGTAACAACCTCCTGTCTGTTGTAACATATATTGACTGGAATTGCCCAAGTTCAAAACCACATTATTCTCCACTAGTTACTGACACAAATCTTCATATCATCCCACTGATGCGTCAGAAATACACAAAACATATGGGGGTCAGGCAACAGTGCATCTGATATATATCTTAACATAACATCACAGTAGGGAAACTACACTGAGCTGCTAGGCATGTCACCAAGCACTGTCTTAACTACAGTCAGACTGACAAAACACTAACTCAATTTTGCTATGGGGGAATACACATGTAATTGCAAATATAGCAGGTACTAGAGAGATGCAACAGCACTGACAAACAGATACCAGTGTGAAAGTGCATACCCATAACCAATCTCACCACATTCAAATTGACATACTGGTAAGCCACATGAACAGTAGAATATTTGGACTGTGTGAACAAAATCATCAGCATGTTTGCCACTCACACATTACCCCTACATATACTGGTCCAATTCACAGTGTAGTCTGACGCCTGACTGTGGTATGGGACATGTGTCAGTCTGCCCCTACTAATATATACAGCTGATAGAGCACCAAAAACTGGAGCAGCATGCAAAGTCAGATAGAAAAGACCCATAACACTTACATCTACCCCCTCCCTACACAGGCCAAATAACACATGCGCAATACATTACTACATGATCCTGACATTCTGTCAACAATTGCCAGAAATACACAGTCCTCTCAACTGTATAGAGTCCCACAGAATGTCCAGGCTTTGTCCTCATATATAAGGCCTCCTACACATAACATGTCTGGCAGTTAAATACATCACTGGGATGATATCAGGAATGAAGTCACTATATAATGATATACTACACCTATCCACCTCTTACAGCATGACATCTGAACAAAGCCTGACATATTTGGAGGGCAGAGGGACAAACACAGGGGATTTATTGACATATTGCTGTTATAAACTGAAAAAGTTACTGGTGTGACAAGGTTGTTGTAACATATCTGCTCTGAGGGATATGAAGTCAGAAACACACATGGATGTTACTGTTTACTGACTGCAATTCCCAGAGTATGATACTGAATTTCCAAGGCCATAAAATGTGTGAGTAACACACCAAATATAAGAGTCCAAACTCTGGTCAGTCTGAGTATAGCCCTACAGTTGAGAGTTATGTCAACCACATAACACTATCAGACTTAAATGCATGTGGAGCAGCCATATCAACAAAAACCCTGTCAAACTAGCATTACTTCAACTGTATAACAGCAATACTGACATTCTATCCCTATGTCTGGAACATTCTCCCCCGGTTTGCTGGGGTGTCTCTACAGTGTTTGTTGTAAGAGCTATTTCCAACTACCCTCTGTGATGCTGTTTGTCACACAGCTCCATGAAGTCCTCCTCACAGGCAAGGAAAATGGCCAACACCCACATGAAGTAATCCGTTATAGGAGTGTGTTTCCATGCTATTGGGTATGGGAATGATACCACAGCTGTTCTACATGCAATTAGCAAGTGGTGGACTCCAACTGGTGCACAGGCCATCAGCTGCTCATGAGCATTATCTTACAAGAGACAAGCTGCTGCCTATACAAAACAGATGTATATCCTACATCTGTCTCAGAGAGAGAGAGCGAGAGAGAGAGAGACAGACATAACCAAACAAACAGACAGACATAAAGACAGACATGCACACTGAAACTGATGGATTATACCAACTGAACCAAAACAAAAAACAGGTATGTCAAACAATTAAGCATGTAATGGAATGTAGTAGGGAGTATGTAAACATGGAAATTAGGAAGTTCAAAGAATATCGTCTCTCAGCAAGACATGCTGTACTGATATATTGCTGAGCAGAACCTATGGCCATAGCATTTGTGTCTGTCTGCATTGACATAGAACACAGCTCAGGGCACTGAGTCACCCGATGAAAGAATGGCTCACATATGACCACCACTGGAGTGTGTGTTGCACAATGCTGACTGTGACACTGCTAGGCCAGCTACTGGGATGTCACAGATATCCATATGTTAATTGTCAATACAAATATGATATACATGTTTGTCTCAGACATGTGATGGACCTATACAGGGTATTTGCATGCTGAAATACTGTCGCAACTGTGTGTGTTGAACTACATGTGATATACTGAGCTCATGCCATTCAACTGTCCAGTGTTATGCACACTGACCATATGTGTGCCTCATATTTGTAGTTATGTCATCAAGAGTTGTGTTATATCTGGCAAATAATTGTAAACCTGTGAACACTGACATTACAACATCACCTCATCTTTCTTTTGGCTGTAACCATTAGTGGTCGTCACAGCAGATCATCTGTCTCCATGTCTTCCCATCCTCTGCATCTTGCTCTGTCACACCAACCACCTGCATGTCCGCTATCACCACATACATATGGGTCTATATCAGAATCGTGAAAGCTGTCGTTCTCGAATACATGTTCATTGACACATAATTGTCTAAGAACGAGAACAGCGAAGGACAACAACAGTAAAATTGAAAATGTCAAACAGATTTTCTTGGCCAGCAGGGTGATCATGGGGATGAGGAAATGAATCCTTTTCCCCACTGTAGTGCAGTCTTGGAGTTGGTATATTTAAGTAGGGGGGGTGTAGAGGGGCTTGTCCTCCTGCAAAAGCATTTGAAAAAGTGTTTTAGGTAAGGTTTGTTTAGTTAGATTTACCTTACCTTTCATTTTTGCTGTTGTTGTCCTTCACTGTTCTTTTTCTTTGACATTTATGTGTCGATGAACATGTATTCGCAAAAGACAGCTTTCCCGATTATAATACAGACCCCATATATATATATATATACACCTTATCTTAGACCTTCCTCTTTTCCTCTTACCTGGCAGCCTCATCCTTTCCCAAATATACTCAGCATTCCTCCTCATCACATGTCCAAACCAACATAATCCTGCCACTCTCTGACTTTGTCCTCAAGCTGTCCAACCTGGGCTGACACCCTAACATACATATTATTAATCCTATCCACCTTTATCACACCCAGTGCGAATCTTAACATCATTAACTCTGCTATGTCCAGCTCTGACTTGTGCCTCCTTTTTCAATGTCAATGTCTCCAACCCATATAACATAGCTGGTCTCATTACCCTCTTGTAGACCTTTCCTATCACTCTTAATCGTACCCGTCGGTCACAAATCACTCTTGACACTCTTTTCCACCACCCACATCCTGCCTGTACTCTCATCTTCATCTCTCCCCCACACTCGCCATTACTCTGAACTGTTGTTCACAAGTATTTACACCTATCCACCTTTGCAAACTGTACTCCCTACATGCTCACCATTCCTCTATCCTCCCTCCCATTCACACACATATATTCCATCGTAGTCCTGCTGACCATCATTCATCACCTCTCTAGACCATACCTCCACTTCTCCAGGGTCTCCTCAACTGTTCTCTACTCTCACTACAGAACACAATGTTATCTGCAAACAGCACATTCTATGGGGACTCCTGTCTGATCATGTCTGTCAACCTGTCCATCACCACTGCAAATAAGAAAGGTCTTATAGCTGATCCCTGCTGTACTCCTACCTCCACCTTAAATGTACCTGTCACTCCCTGAACTCACTGCTGTCACACTAGCCTTGTACATATCCTGTAGCATTCTTATGGATTCCTCCACCACTTCTGACCTCCTCATACAATACAACTCCTCTGTAGGCATCCTGTCATATGCTGTCTCTAAGTCCACAAAGACACAACACAGCTACTTCTGACCTTCTCTGTATGTCCCCATCAACAGTCTCAGACCAAACTGCATCTGTACTGCTCTTTCCTGGCATGACACCATACTGCTGATCAGTAATCCTCACCTCCCTTCTTAAACTAGCTTCCACCACCATTTACCATTACCTCATGCTGTGACTGATCAATGGTATCCCTCTGTAGTTACTACAGCTCTACACACAATCCTTATTCTCATAATCAATACACAAAGACATTTTATCCACTCCTCGTGCATCCTCTCACTTTCCAAGATTACAGTAAACAATCCAGTTAAAAAGACCACTGTCATTTATCCTAAACACTTCCATGTTTCCATAGGTATGCCATCTGGACCAATAGCCTTTCCATTCTTAAACCTTTCCACAGCTATCTTTACTTCCCCCTTGATAATCTGTTGCACGTCTTGATTCACTATACCCACATCATCCAACCTTCTCTCTCTATCATTCTCTTTATTTAGCAGCCCATCAAAGTACTGTTTCCACCTGTTCTACACACCCTCCTTCCTTGTGAGTACACTTCCACCATTATCCTTTATCAGCCTTATTTGCTGCACATCCTTCCTAGCTATGTGCCTCTGTCTAGCCAATTGGTACAGGTCCTATTCTCCATCCTTGGTGTCCAACCTTACATACAGCTCTTCAGATGCCCCATCCTCAGCCTTTGCCACCACTCTCTTTGCCATGCACCCCATCTCCCTATACACATGTCTACTTTCTTCATCTGTCTGACAATCCCACTTCTCCTTGGCCAGCCTCTTTCTCTGTATACTCCCCTGTACTTCCTCATGCCACCACCAGGTCTCCTTGTCCTCCTTCCTCTGTGCAGGTGTCATGTAAAGCCCCATTCTACTCATCTCCCTTACAAGCTTGGATGTAGTTACCCAGATATTTGCTCAGTCTTCACTGCCACCCACTGCCTCTCTTAACTCTTCCCTGAAGTCAACCTCAGATTCACCCTTTCTCAGTATCCACCATTTGATCCATGGTACTGCCCTCACACTCCTCCCACTCTTCTTGATCACCGTCATCCACAGACCAACATTCCATGCTGCCTAACTGCACTTTACCCTGTCACCACTTTACAGTTACCAATCCCCTTAAAAACAGGCCCATCTGCATAGGAGATAATCCACCTGTGTGCATGTCACCCTATGCCCCTCAGTCTTGCAAAACTATGTATTCACCACAGCCATGTACAACCTCTGTTGCAAATTCTACCACCATCTCACCTTCTGCATTCAAATGCTTAACACCATACCTACCCATCACTTTTGCATCCCATCTGTCCCCTTCACCAACGTACCCATTGAAATATGCTCCAATCACCACTCTTTCTCCCTTGGGTACACTCATCACCAAATCATCCAACCACACCAAAGTATGTCTGTCTCATCCATCTCACATACAATTAGCAGAGCATATGCACTAACAACTGTCATCATTACACCATCAATCAGCCTCTAAACATCACTCTACCTGACACTCTTATTACCTCCACAAACACTCTTGTCATAATGTTCCTTCAGGTTAAAGCCTACACCAGTTCCCCTCCCATACACACCATGATAGAACTATTGTACATGACTCCTATACACACAGATGTGCACCCCTTCCATCTGGTCTCTGGCACACACAATATATCCACCTTTCCTCTGTCCAGCATATCAGCTAGCTCTGTCCCCATACCAGCCATATTCACAACATTAACAGTTCCTACCCTCACTACCACACCCCTAGCCTTTCTCCTCTCTGCCTGCCATATGAGCATCAGATATCCTCCAGGGTATGTATGTGAATGCAAAGGCTGCTGCACTATCAAATGACATACATGTGTTACAGCAATATGAAGAAAGTATCACTAATTTCCTACCCTCACTACCACACCCCTAGCCTTTCTCCTCTCTGCCTGCCATATGAGCATGAGACATCCTCCAGGGTATGTCTATGAATGCAAAGGATACTGCACTATCAAAGGACATATGTGTGTTACAGCAATATGAAGAAAGTGTCACTAATTGTGGCCCATAGCCCACCATGTATGTGCGGTGTCCTCCAGATGTCCTGCCCTAACAGGTTGATATGACTGACTGAGCAGCAAGACTGTAATTACAGTGTGCCATACTGACATAGAACAGAAATGTATAGCAGGTATTACCTGTGCATACGTATGTATGGGTAGATGTACCTGGCTGCCTCACAACAACTGACATGGGATGCAAAACATCAGTAAGCTGTACATGTGTGTAACCTTAGTTTCTGTGCATCCAACAGAGTTACACTTCTACAGCTACTGGTTGTGGCATTGCCCTGACACAGACATGGGTAGTATAATACGCATGAGTATCATGTTGAAATTGTAGAGGTGGCCAATTGTGTTCTGACCTTGTATCCATGCCTATTACAAACAGATAATGACCACATACATAGGTGTCTGGCCTCAGCAATACCTTACTTGTAAAACCTGTCTCCACCAAAGTAGAATAAACCCCTTTTCTGGACAGCAGCAATGCACAAAGCACATAATGTGATGCTATATTGGCTGTACAGGGCAAAGTAGGAGCAGGCACCAACTGGACAGCATGTCACTCTTTGTCTGAATGAGCATAGTAGGTTACAGATGGATTACTGTAAGGCTAACTATGAGTACAAATTGGACACATTCAGTAAGGGTGATCACAAGACCATCCTCACATATGTCTGCAGTCTCAGAGGCAACAACCCAACCCACCCTGTAATGGTGGTCAATCACAGCACATACACACACACCATAGCTAGAGCCAACCTGCTGCAGAGAGGTTTAGGGCATACATCACCCTCCTGGCTCACCATCAGTATAGGTGGATATGCACAGCACATGCACCCCTCCCCTCATCATTGTGGGTCAGGTGTAAACTGCCTAATCAAAGTTACCAAAACAAGTCCCCTTGGGGCCTGATAACATTCTTGTCTGCATCCTACATGAACCCAGGCACATGTTTCCAGCTCCATTACACACTGTATGCAAGCAAAGCCAGAGCACCATTGACATCCCATCTGCAAGGAACACAGCCACTGTCATCCCTCTACACAAACGTGAATGATGAATGGTGGTTTATGCAATGGGAACATGACACATCAGAACCAGAAGTACAATGCATGTTCATACAGTGCTTCCAGGTACAGGGGTATGATGTGTTTGTAAGTGGTGGCTAATGATAGTCCATATTCATGTGCTGGCTCTGTAAAGAACTCTGGGCAATGTCTGAATTCCTGTGATGTGTTTCCCTGTTTATTTCTTCCAGGTGCCATGCAGCAGCAACCACCTTATTCCAATGCGGAGACAGCACTCATCACAGAAGCTGTAGTCTTAAACTATGCCATCCTTTCTGGCCATAGACAGCAAAATCTGCAGGAGTGAACTGCCCTGTGGGTTGTGATCATCCACAGAGTGAACATCTTGGGCCACTATGGACACACATACGATCAGGTCAGGCATAGAGCAACTGACCTGATACATTGTGCCTGGCAAAGTGCTGCTGCTGTAGTGAGGGACCGTACTGCTACCAGTGGGGGGGGGGGGTCAGCCACACAGGCCCCACTTAAAGTGACAGAGGAGCTCCTTGCTAACCTTGGGGTAGCCCCCACACAAACTCATACATGGAAAACAGCAGTCATGGAGGTGGGAGACACCCAGGCAACAGGCGAGGAGCATCCAGGTAAGGCCAAAGTGCACATAAATGTAATGAGGTAGCATTTAAACTGTCTTCTATAGAGTCTCTAGATGCATATTTCAGTGCAAACTGGATTAGTGGGTGGGGTTTAGTAATGCACACAAGTGCAACTCTATGGTGAAGGACAACAAATTGTGTAATAACGTGGTATGTACTGTACTTGTGCAGAAACGTAGCATTCATCTTGTACCAATGCCTAATGTCAATCTTCTGACAATACTTCTCCCTCACAATTACATAGGTCCCTCTGGTCTGCACATGGGACAGCAGCCTGACACCAGTAAGTATGGGATTTTCCTGTTGCGACTCACCAGTACCTCATGCATGCTAAAGTTAATTCATGTGACCATGCACACAACTGTTACACTCAGCCATTTGGCAATATCTGCATGTTCACTTGTGGTGGTGTTTACTGCATTGCATCATGGTGGTCACCACAGGGGCCTATTTGTAGGAGATGTCACATATCTATAGCATACCTCACAACCTGTCATTGCAGGACATCTGGACAAAGACTGACCAAATGAGAGGACAAAGGCCCAAAACTAGGGTCATATTGTATATATTAGTGGTATACAATTCATATGAATGGTATACACACCTGTTAGAATGTCAGGTATTTGTAATATACAAAAATGAGACCACAATAGACAAGTTCAAAACACTGTCAACCTTTCATGTGACCTATAACCTGTACAATTCAATTGTAGAGTAAACAAATCTGTTAAGGGAACAATAATGGCACATAACAATAGTACAACAACCTAGATGCATATGTGTGAACAGGCTGAAGCTACTATTGTGTTGAGGCAGCTTTCAATATAACTACAGCAGCACATCTTATTAGGTACACACCTGCCATCAATTACAAAGACTCTTTGATTAACAATAAATAATGGTCAGTTGTCCTACCAGGATTATCCTAACATTTACCCAGTTGCCTGCTACAGCAACAGCCATGGTTCACATAGAGCTGATGAAGCTGCTAAGGGACCACATGTTTCAAATGTATCAGCCTAGAGAAGGGTACCAAAACATTTCCACAGCATAGCACATACCATGGAGCACAGTGCAGGCAGTCATCAAAAGGTGGTGAAATATGGGGCTACAGTGACATTGCGAAGGAGTGGACATCCCATCAAAGTCTATGAGAATACAAGATCAAAACTGGCCAGGGAGGCTGCCAGGAGCCCTACAGCAACAGTGAAGGAGTAGCAGGACTCTACAGCAAGTACTGGGTGAGTACTGCATGTCACAACAATCTTCCATGGCCTCCATATGTCCTGCCTATAGGGTAGGGTTGGAAGATGGCAGAGGTTTCTCACACCAAACAATATCCAGGCCTGGTGAAAGTCTGAAAAACAATACATCAGATCTCCAAAAAGAAAGTGGGAAAATGTGTTATGGTAATATGGGACCATGGTCGAACTTTTTGACCACAATTCTGACAGGTGTTTTTTGTGCAATAACACCACTGAACATCACCACAACAACAACACCCCCATGGTGAAGCATGGTGATAGCAGTGTCCTGCTTTGGGGTTGTTGTTCACAAGCTGGAACTTGGGCTGTAGCCAAGTTAGAGGGGATTATGAACAGTTCTAAACACCGGTCCCTTGTGGCTCCAATCCTTCTGGTGTTTACCACATAGCTGTGGATGGTGAGGAATTCCACCTTTCCACACAACAATGGCCCAAACCATGCATCCAAATCAACCAAAGGATGACTTTACCAGAACACATGCAATGTTCTGCACTGGCCGAGTCAGAGCCCACACCTACGTACAATAGGATATATGCAGGGTGACCTGAAGAGGGCAGTGCACAGGGGATGCCCTTGCAATCTGACATAGTTGGAGGTGTTTTGCAAGGGAGAGTGTGCAAACATTGGCATGTCAAGATGTGCCATGCTGATAGACACCTTCCCAAGAAGACTGCATACTGTGATTGAATCAAAAGTGCTTTAATAGAGTATTACTTTAAGGGTGTGCACAGTCATGCAAACGGCCGATTGTACCTATTTCATTTACCATATATTACCTGTAACTGGTGTGTATGTTCTACAGTTGGATTGCACAGGTCATATGTCATACAAAATGATGGCAATGGTATGACCTAATTTCTGAGGTCTCATGTGATATATCACAAAAATCTGGCATGTTAACAGGTGAGTGTACATGTACTATATCCACTGTAAGTTTGGGAAGTTGTTTGAGTAACTGGCTTTGTTTTAACATACATGTACTTCAGGTTATGCAGTCTGCACCTCAAATTAGGACATAAATTAGTGGCACCAATCCGCAGTTCAACCCAGTAATGTATCAGACAAACACAGGATTTATGAGGAACAGACCAAACATATGAGCCACACATGTAGACATTCAGCAAAACCCTGTATAGTTGAGACATGTTCTGTAGGAGTTGCCACAGTGCTATACTGGTGAAGAGCAATGATTTACATGGGTGTAGTGTACGCTAGGTGAAGGGCCATCACCTACTAATGCCACTCATGTATCCCAGAGGTGTATATTAGTATTAACGGTAACTGGAAAGGGCTGCACTGCCTAATGCTGAGGGTCTGTACAGAGTGTGTATATTATTGTCTGACTGTGTCATAAATGCCCCCAGTCAGCTGATGTGAGGTCTGTGTAATGCCTTTGAGGCACCTCACCTGTGTGTGTGTGTGTGTGTGTGTGTGTGTGTGTGTGTGTGTGTGTGTGTGTGTGTGTCTGTGTGTGTGTGTGTGTGTGTGTGTGTGTGTGTGTGTGTGTGTGTGTGTGTGTGTGTGTGTGTACCAGCAAACCTTATAATGCTGGTAGTAATTTACATATGTTGTTTTTCCCTCACAGGTGGACATGGTGGCTGCGGTCCCTCCTGCTCTGATAATGATGTCAGTATCTCTGCAGACTCTGACCATAATGATACTCATATTGAGGCACTGGGGGGGTTGCCAGGTGCTGAATCTGTGCCATCAGGTGGCATCCCACTTTTGTCAACCCCATCCCTGCACACAATCACAATGCCCACACATACCCCGTCACCAGTGGCAAGAAATAATGGACAGTTGGTGAGTGGTGGCATGGAACAGGCTACTGTGGTGACTATGGAAAGTGAGGGTGCAGGCACTAGCCATAGCCAGAGTGCTGGCGAGGTCCCACACAGGCAGATGGGCAGGGGTGCTCTGAGGAGGATTGCAGCCTGTCATGCCCCTGTTGCAAGTGCCACAGCAGCAGTCACCAGACACATGTTTTGGGCCATGATAGGGGCACAGGCACTTAGTGAATGTAATACCAGAAATATATGCAGGGCCATGGATGAGCATGTCCCTGGTGTCCATGGCGATATTCATGAAGTCACTGCAGCCATCCATGAGCATACTGAGGTCATGGATAGATGGTGGGGGAAGACCTTGGCACTCTTTGACCATGGAATATCTGTGCTTGAGCATTTGGCAGATGATGGCCAGCAGCCACATGGATTTATGGCAGCACCACAATCAGCTGAGGGTCTACATGGCCATGCACCATCACGTTCCCATATTGGCAATATTACTAGCACTACTGAAAGGGGTGTGCTGTCCACACCATGACGCAGCAGGCCATGGGCATGTGATCCTGGCTGGTCCCAACAGTGAAGCGGATCCAGCAGGCAGCAGTCACCATCGGGGAGTAGTACTGCATCTGGACTCGGCCCTGGTGGTGCCAGTGATACCCTTGGCAAGCCCAGTTCCCGTGTCCGTGGCCAGAGACGGTGAATGTATACCCTGTCATGTACCACCCACAGCTATCCAAAATACCCCTGTGTAGGGTGCCCACATGGTGTGACTGTGAATACAAACACACACACATCACCATCAGAAAAGTCACCTCCACACACACACACACACACACACACACACACACACACACACACACACACACACACACACACACACCACCCCTGCACAACCCATTTAATGAACACTCCCCCAAACACACACAAATGATCTCAACTGTATGGCCCAGCCTAGGCTTCTGATAAACCCACACGACACCTTGTTCATAAGATGATATCTCACATCCATGCCATCCATACCATCGATGCAGGAACATGCAAATATGAGTCTGATGCACAGGGTGATTTTAACAGAGTGTAGCTATTTAATGCTGTGTAAGGTGCTGTCATCTGGCATTTGTAATGGTTATGCATCAGAGTGTATGTATTCCTTTTCAGCCATGATGCATTATTGGTGTTAGTAACACTAAGCAAATGTGTTCTCACATGCTGTATTCTGTTTGTGTTTCAGGTATCTGTGTGTCAGCAGGATGTGGTGCTGCAGACATCAACAATAAGGGGAATGGCAGTGTTGTAACACATCGACCATGTCATTGTCAAGGTACAGCTGTATCTGCACACATTTCCCAGTTTTGTGTAACAGTTCTTGCATGTGCCTCACAGCCTATAGGGCTAAGGGGTTGTATCTCAGTCTTTGGTGGTTGACATCAGCTCTATTATAGTGGACAATGGTAAGTGTGGTGGGTGGAACACACCTCAGATTGCTAACGCCCTCAACCCCAGAGGATATTGTGTCGACCAAACACACAGAGAATACTGTTCACACACACACACACACACACACACACACACACACACACACACACACACACACACATGCACACACAGGATAACAGTTCCCAGTGTTGTGTCTGGAACCCCTACCCATCAAGTTGTGGTACCACACTATTAAGCAGTTATTGCAGGTGGCACAGGACTATTATTGTAAAGAGTGTTACAAGGTACCTGCAAGGTGAATAACATCATGTGGCCTTGTGGGGTATGAGTTACAAGGTACCTGTAAGGTGAATAACATCATGTGGCCTTGTAGGGTATGGCAATGATGGCTGTACTGAGTGAGAGAGTACTCATAATAGTGTCGCATACAAGTCTACTCACAACCACTGGTATACACACACACACACACACACACACACACACACACACACACACACACACACACACACACACACACACACACACACACACATTTGCCAGGACTCATATTAGAACCCCTAGCTATGTAGTTATTGGTATTATAGTGTTATGCAGTTACCACACACACCACAGAGTTTATAGGTTGGGGAGTATCCCAAGGTACCTATATAGTGAAATACATCTACAGCACTTGTAAGGTATGGCAGTGGTAGTTGTACTGGATGAGATGGGCCACCAACTACTTTCACCCACATGTTTACACACTCATAAACACTTTTATACACATTAATGCACACACACATTTGACAGTGCTGAGATCCATAGGTTCAAAGATTCATAGGTTTGTACATGGCAAATGGCCATGGAGGCTTTATAAGGCTAGCCCATGAGAATACACTGGTTTCATGCCACCTGATGATACTCCCCAGTGTGTCTACTAAGTATAGTCACTGCAATTATCCCAGGATGGGTATTCTATTTCCCATCCACTCCTCCGGATTTCTCTTGAAGAGGGCCAGTGATGTTCTCTGCTTGACATGTATATGACATCTATTCCATAGCGTGGCCAGTCTCTGGGTTGTGAACCTGCCCCTCCAGCATGTCCTGTTGATTGTGAGGATGGGTTGAGGTGTATAGGGCATGTTGTGTGGACAGATTGGATTCTTCAGATGTAGCATTCCTGACACAGTTGGGTCAGACATAGCTGTGTATGTCAGGCAGAGATCGCACCTAAGTAGCCAATATGAGACAGAGATTCATTGCAGTTGTTGGAGACTATCCATATGGGGCAGTTGTGTAGTACCTAAGATCCGCTTTGTGAGGCACATTTGTAGTCTCTCCTGTTGTTTCTGGTGTCCAGTTGGGTATGTGGCAAATGGGCCATAGTACACATTGATGGGCGTACTGAGGAGAGAGTACAGGGAAACACTGCCCTTTTATTTTCTGGATTCAACACCCTTAGTCAGGAGAAGTGACACATGGAAGGACTTTCAGAATACAGTGGCACTGTGGTGGTCAACAGAGAGCTCACTGTCAACCTGTGTTCCCAGTTCTGTTATACCAACATCCGTGTTCAGTGGACTATCATCAATGTATTATTTTATAGAGCCGTGTTGTACCCAAAAGTGATGGTGGCACATCATCTGGTATTGAGCTTATGTCCAGGGTTCTGACAACAGTCATAGGTCTCAGAGAGGCCTTTGTGAAGGATGTCAACTTCACATGGGGGGGGGGTAATAATAGCACCCACCTTGTAGTCATCTGCAAACATTGTCAGCCAGGGCACCTTTGTATTGGGCTGGTCCTCAGAAGTGTGGATCCCAAACATGAGGGGACCCAGGTCCACAACATGTGGGGCTCCACCCATGACTGTTCAGCAGTCTGACATGGAGTCTGCTGCTTTCACACTGTGGGTTCTATCTGTGAGCCGGTTTGCAGGCCACCTACTGATGTAGGGATTGTTGCCTACCTGAGTGTGTTTGTGTATGATTCCTGAGTGGGGAATGATATCCAAGGATTAGATAGGCTGCCCATCCTGTTATCTATTCCATACTGTCACATTGTTATTGCACATGGCACAATACTTATAGGGCTGCATATACAGGTCCCTCTACAGTGGATGACAACTATGGGCTTTGTAATGTGGACACTGGGACATGTACTCTGTGGGCAACAGCAAAAAACAGCAAGATCCACTCTCCAATGGATATGTTTAACACACAAACAAAACAAGCCCCCACAGACAGGATACTGTTCTTACACCCACACACACACACACACACACACACACACACACACACACACACACATACACTTGTCAGGACTGAGATTAGGACCCCTATCATCTATTTATTGTTACTACAGTGTGACACATTTATCACACACGCGACGGAGCTTACATGGTGAAGGTTGTCCAAACGTACTTCTAAAGTGAGAAACATCACCAGCCCTTGTAAAGTATGGCAATGGGTGATGTACTGGTTGAGAGAGGCCACAAAATAATTTAAATTACACATATACACACTTATGCACACACATTTGCCAGAACTGGGATTAGAATTCCTACCTAACTAGTTATTTGTAGTATAGTGTTATGCAGTTATCACACACAGCACAGAACTTATGGGGCTGAGGTCTGATGAAATGGACTACTAAGGTGACTGTTATCTGAAGGACTGATAAGATAGGAAAAGGGGAAGTGTACTGGGTTTGAATGGACCCAAAATATTTAACTTATAAGCACACACACCAGACATACACACGTTTACATTTGCCAGGACTGAGATTAGAACTCCTTCCTAACTAATTATTTGTACTACAGTGCTAAGCAGTTATTGCACATGCCACAGAGCTTAAATGGCTGAAGCCTGATGAAAGGGATGTTTAAGGTGACTGTTATCTTTAGAACTGCTAAAGTAGGGCAATGGGAAGTGTACTGGGTTTGAATTGACACAAACGCTTTAACTTACACACACACACACACACACACACACACACACACACACACGCACACACAGGATAACAGTTCCCAGTGTTGTGTTTGGAACCCCTACCCATCAAGTTGTGGTACCACACTATTATGCAGTTATTGCAGGTGGCACAGGACTACTATTGTGATGAGTGTTACAAGGTACCTGCAAGGTGAATAACATCATGTGACCTTGTGGGGTATGTGTTACAAGGTACCTGTAAGGTGAATAACATCATGTGGCCTTGTAGGGTATGGCAATGATGGCTGTACTGGGTGAGAGAGTACTCATAATAGTGTTGCATACAAGTCTACTCACAACCACTGCTATACACACCAATGCGCACACACACACACGCACACACACACACACACACACACACACACACACACACACACACACACACACACACACACACACACACACACACACACATTTGCAAGGACTCATATTAGAACCCATAGCTATGTAGTTATTGGTATTATAGTGTTATGCAGTTACCGCACACACCACAGGGTTTATAGGTTGGGGAGTGTCCCATGGTACCTATATAGTGAATAACATCTACAGCACTTGTAAGGCATGGCAGTGTTAGTTGTACTGAGTGAGATGGGCCACCAACTACTTTCACCCACATGTTTACACACTCATAAACACTTTTAAACACATTAATGCACACACACATTTGACAGTACTGAGATCCATAGGTTCAAAGATTCATAGGTTTGTACATAGCAAATGGCCATGAAGGCTTTATAAGGCTAGCCCATGGGAATACACTGGTTTCATGCCACCTGACGATACTCCCCAGTGTGTCTACTAAGTATAGTCACTGGAATTATCCCAGAGTGGGTATTCTATTTCCCATCCACTCCTCTGGATTTCTCTTGAAGAGGACCAGTGATGTGCTCTGATTAACATGTATGTGATGTCTATTCCATAGCGTGGCCAGTCTCTGGGTTGTGAACCTGCCCCTCCAGCATGTCCTGTTGATTGTGAGGATGGGTTGAGGTGTATGGGGCATGTTGTTTGGACAGATTGGTTTCTTCAGATGTAGCATTACTGACACGGTTGGGTCAGACATAGCTGTGTATGTCAGTCAGAGATCGCACCTAAGTAGCCAATATGAGACAGAGATTCATTGCAGTTGTTGGAGACTATCCATATGGGGCAGTTGTGTAGTACCTAAGATCCACTTTGTGAGGCACATTTGCAGTCTCTCCTGTTGTTTCTGGTGTCCAGTGGGGTACGTGGTAAATGGGCAATAGTACACATTGATTGGCCTACTGAGGAGAGAGTACAGGGAAACACTGCCCTTTTACTTCCTGGATTCAGCACCCTTAGGAGAAGTGACACATGGAAGGACTTTCAGAAGACATTGGCACTGTGGTGGTCAACAGAGAGCTCACTGTCAACCTTTATTCCCAGTTCTGTTATACCAACATCGGTGTTCAATGACAATCATCAATGTATTATTTTATAGGAGCCGTGTCGTACCCAAAGGTGATGGTGGCACATCATCTGGCATTGAGCTTATGTCCAGGGTTCTGACAACAGTCATAGGTCTCAGAGAGGCCTTTTTGAAGGATGTCAACCTCACATGGGGGGGTTAATAATAGCACCCACCTTGTAGTCATCTGCAAACATTGTCAGCCCGGGCACCTTTGTATTGGGGTGGTCCTTAGAAGTGTGGATCCAAAACATGAGGGGACCCAAGTCCACAACTTGTGGGGCTCCACTCATGACTGTTCAGCAGTCTGACATGGAGTCTGCTGCTTTCACACTGTGGGTTCTATCTGTGAGCCGGTTTGCAGGCCACCTACTGATGTAGGGGTTGTTGCCTACCTGAGTGTGTTTGTGTATGATTCCTAAGTGGGGAATGATATCCAAGGATTAGATAGGCTGCCTATCCTGTTATCTATTCCATACTGTCACATTGGTATTGCACATGGCACAATGCTTATAGGGCTGCAGAGTGTCTACAGGTCCCTCTACAGTGGATGCCAACTATGGGCTTTGTAATGTGGACACTGGGACATGTACTGGGTGGGCAACAGCAAAAACCAGCAAAATCCACTCTCCAATGGATATGGTTAGCACATAAACAAAACAAGCCCCCACAGACAGGATACTGTTCTTACACCCCCCCCCCCCACACACACACACTTGTCAGGTCTGAGATTAGGACCCCTATCATCTATTTATTGTTACTACAGTATGACACATTTATCACACACGCCACGGAGCTTACAGGGTGAAGGTTGTCCAAAGGTACTTCTAAGGTGAGAAACATTACCAGCCCTTGTAAATTATGGCAATGGGTGATGTACTGGTTGAGAGAGGCCACAAAATACTTTAAACTACACATATACACACTTATGCACACACATTTGCCAGAACTGGGATTAATATTCCTACCTAACTAGTTATTTGTAGTATAGTGTTACGCAGTTATCACACACAGCACAGAACTTATGGGGCTGAGGTCTGATGAAAGGGACTACTAAGGTGACTGTTATCTGAAGGACTGATAAGATAGAAAAAGAGGAAGTGTACTGGGTTTGAATGGACCCAAAATATTTAACTTATAAGCACACACACCAGACACACACACTTTTACATTTGCCAGGACTGAGATTAGAACTCCTTCTTAACTAATTATTTGTACTACAGTGCTAAGCAGTTATCGCACATGCCACAGAGCTTAAATGGCTGAAGCCTGATGAAAGGGATGTCTAAGGTGACTGTTATCTGCAGGACTGCTAAAGTAGGGCAATGGGAAGTGTACTGGGTTTGAATTGACCCAAAAGCTTTAACTTACACACACCCAAACACACACACACACACACACACACACACACACACACACACACACACACACACGCACACACAATTTTTCATTTGCCAGGAGTGAGATTAAAACTCCTACCGAACTAGTTATTTGTACTATAGTGTTACAGTTATCACACGCACCACAGAGCTTATAGGGCTGAGGCCTGATGAAAGGGACTTCTATTGTGACAGACATCTTCAGGACTGCTAAAGTAGGGCAATGGGAAGTACACTGGGTGGGCAAGGCCTGTTAATTCCTAGATCCTACTGAAAATTCTCTAAATGTATGAACATGCCCAGTGTGACCTTCTATAGTAAATGTGGGAATCCATTCCAGGATTGTTGTACTCCATTTCAGTTTGTTTTGTTCTTCAGCCATACCTCTCAACCTGTTGGTGCAGGATATCTGGAGAAAGCCTATCAAAATTGGGAGACAATGGGCCATATGGTGATTGTGACTATTTCTTTCAGTAATGTATGAGTTGCTAGGATTACAGAGTATGTTTTAGCAGACATCTGACATATATGACATTTGACACTGTCATGTATTGTTTCAGTACCTCATGACATACCTCCTCAGATCATCACAGTGATTTACCAGGGGAATACAGGATGGATGATGCACACACCAATATTATGGGCCAAATGCTATGCATTCTTGCACACTCCAGCCTATTGAGAGGTGTGCCTACAACCAATTGACTACTGAAGCTGTGGAAATGGACCAGCACTGTGGTGATATATTAAAATGTTGGGATCTCTGCGCATTTCTGTTCTGGCATGGTCTGATTTCCAGTCCGCTGTTGGGTATATAAGTCAGGCAGGATCAGGGTGACAGGCAGACTGCAGAAAGATTTGTAGGGGATAAGATATGTGGAAGGGGGTGTCCTGGGGGGTTCTTATCACTTCATCGAACTGTGTAATCACCGACACTCACCTCTTCGACACCAATCCATTGACGTCCATATCATCGACAATTCCGGTAAGCGATCTTCCCCCTCACAGGACCCATGGTAGTGCTTCTTCCTGTGTTACACCAATCAGGGTTTACGTGATTCCGTAGAATTTACCTTGAAAGTGCTACCATGGGTGCTGTGAGGGGGAAGATCGCTTACCGGAATTGTCGATGATATGGACGTCGATGGATTGGTGTCGAAGAGGTGAGTGTCGGTGATTACACAGTTCGATGAAGTGATAGGAACCGGTCCTGGGTCATATATGCTGGCCTATAACTACCAGTAATTTGCACAGGGGTCTTCTCAAAGGTTGATTGCACTTGGAGGGTCTTGTGTGTGTCTGACTGTTTGATCAGCCTGGAGGTGTGTGCGTGTCTCACATATATGTATGGCCCACCTCATTTTGCTTGGCTGGCCACATTTTGGGGTCAGGATGTTGCATAGGATGAGTGATCAGGGAAAAGTGTGTTACTCCCATGGCTGTGGGACAGGGTTCTGTGGGTGCAGGCATGCAACCATCTTTCAGGGTAGGACTTTTTGCAATGAATGCATTCCCATGTTTAGACCCCTAGCCCTGCCTGTTGACTGTACAGAGTATCACAGAATGTCCAGATTTATGACTCATATATCTGGTTGGTTACCCATACGAGTGTGATTTTCAGGGAAAAGTGTTTTGCAAGTCACTCAGGGTTGAAGTTAGATATCACTGACAGTTGCCATTGCTGTTTCAGACTTCATATTCTTCAGACAGTCCATGTTAATACAATCATTCCATCAACTTTCTAACATTATTAGAACAGTATTTTAAAGGTATCCTTCTCTTTGGACCTTTATTACCCCATTATTCATGGATTTGTCCAGATTTCTGGCTCTCTGACACTGGCAGGTTTGCTCCTAGCAGTTAGCAGCATGGCTTTTCTTTGCATTTTATAGACTGTGTTATGTTGGTGTTATGGACCCCATGACACTCCCTTAACAGGGCACATTGGGTGAGGCATGGGCATTTGCCAGAGATCTTTAGGGCAGGTGTGACAGATGCAGTCTATCTGTAGCAAGGCAGTGGATTCTGATGATCATATCTTCCCAGGCTGCCGGCAGTAGACACCCCTGGGATGGCACCAGTAAGTTGACTGTGGGTGTTACTGACAATTGCTTTCTGTTCATGTTGAGCCATCACTCAAGTTGACAGGTGGATGCTGCTTAAGGCTAGGGACATGTTACTGCATTTCTATGGGACTATGGGTGGGGGGAGGTGACACATCTGTACGCAATACACATTTGCGGACACTGTGATGATATTTGCTTAACATTTTGGTCCCATTTAGCATACTGGTGTGCCCTAGCTTTGTGACAACAGGCATAACAATATCAACCACAGTTCAGATTGTTCTGTCATAAGCATTTGTAGTTTCAGACTTCTTACCTTTCAGAACCATACTGCCATTGCCAGACCTGCTGTGATATCACTGTGTAAGTCTGTAGGTGGGAATTTCATGGTTGTTGCCATGTGGGGGCCTTTGTCAGACATTTCTGTATGGTTTTCTACAGCTGATCTGCTGGGAGAGGCTGGTGGTGGGTATGGGAACCTCACTTTGACATCCATGCATGTGACCTATGACCCCCCCAGTTATTTGACTCACCACATATACTGCAGTGGTATTTGTCATCTAGGGTGGTACTGCATAATGTAAGTAAGCCAGTACTGGGAATACATTTCCTACTGTCCCACAGAGCTGTCAGTTGTCTGCTGCTATCCCAGTAAGTCACTCCATTCCCTTGCATGCTTGTATCAATATCATAGACATGTTATCAGAACATTCTACTCTATTAATTTATTGTTAAGAAGACTGACTTACCTTGTGCCTAAGGCAGTTGTGAAGATGGTGCTTGAGGGCTGACTAGGTTGGATGCACACAGTACACTGCCTATACATGGTAAAGTATAGGTGGTGTGATGTCTGGCATCCATTTTACTGTGTGTGCGAGTCAGAGAGAGATATCAGTCCCTTGGACCCTACAGTGTTAGTGTATGTGCTATGCGTTGCCTCTTTGCCAAGGACAGGGCATACTGGGCACGTCGCCATTTGCCTAAAGGGGCAGGATCAGGATGTTCCTCATCTGAGTCCCTCTGTGCCTGTGGAGACCTTGGCAATGGTGGGGGGCTGTGTGGCTCTTCCCCATTTTGTTCCTACTGCAGCTGTTTCCACAGGATCATATTATGTAGCATGGTACATACTATTAACATGTGTGCACATATGGCTGGAGAGTACTGCAAGGCTCCATCAGATATGTCAAGGCAGCGGAACCATGACTTCAGCATCCCAAACACATGCTTTATAATGATCCTGGTTTGTGCATTTGCCTCATTACAGCGTTTTGTGTGGGTGTGTGTGCATTTTTGATGGGTGTCATCAGCCACGGCTCTAGTGCGTAGCCAGCATCCCCCCACCAGATGGCCATATGGGATGTCCCCACTGGCAAATGCCTGGTACAGCTGTGACAAATGCCAGATGTGGGAGTAGTGGTAGCTTCCAGGGATGCCAGCACACGCATTCATGATAATGCCCTGGGCATCGCACGTGACCTGGCAGATGATGTAGTGGAACCCCTTGTGGTTTAGGTAGACCCTACCCTGGTCACCAGGTGGCGCTTTGATGTGGATGTGCATGCAGTCTATAGCACCCAGTACCTCCGGGTAGTCTACTACATGGTGGAAGAGATGCGTATTGCTGGTCCTCTCCTCATGGGTGCTGGGGAAGTAAATGTGCTCAGCACCATGTGGTCGCATGGCATCCAGGAACTGGTGGAGTATCCAGGACGCAGATGCCTGTGAGACCTCCATGATATCCCCATTTGGTCTTTGGAAAGTACCTGTAGCTACTATTCTTAAGGCTGCACATACCTTGGTATCTACTGGGATGGGTTCCCCTCTGTTGGTTCTGGGTCTGAGGCAAGGCTGGCACAGCTCAACAAGTTGCTGAAGTATGTCCATGTCCACCCTGTAGCACTCTACTATCTCCAGTTCATGTAGCCCCTGGTAGGTTACCCTGAGTCTGGACACTCTTCTCCTCCTCCTCGGTCTGAGTTGATTGTCAGCATTATCCTCCTCAGTATCCTGGGCCGCTTGCACATACTGATAGATCAAAGTGACAGCAGCCCTTAACATTTTTTGCTAGTTTTGTCAGTTAAAATTCCCCCATATGTGTACACATATGGTGCAGAGTTTGTGGGAAAAAAACAGACTGGAAGGTGTTTGCATAGTTTATAGTGGTGTGCTGCTGATGCTGCCTGTGTGATTGGCTGACTTTGAGACATTCCACCTGCCAGCTATTTTACTTGTATTTGAGCAGCTGTATTTTGCTATTTCCCTTTTTTTTTCTTTGCCCCCTTCCCATCTCTGCAACTTTTAAGCCCCAAGGCACAGCACAGAAACCCACTGCCTAAATGTAAACAGTGCTGCTATTTCCGTTTTTTTTTTGTTTTGTTTTTTTTCTTTTGTTTAAGTCCCAGTGCGTGCCATGCACACCAGTTTAGCTAAGGTAAACAGATTTTATTTTCACCAATAAAATCACAGATAAATTTTCACCAAAATAAAAGTTTGGTGTATTTTATGGATGATTTTTATTTATGTAAACAGATTTTAGCAGAAATGGCCCTCCCTGGATGATAACATGCTCTTCATTTCATGGTATAAGACATTACAGCCTCAAACACTCACCCTTGATTAGCTGTGCTTAGCTAAGTGCAAATCTGGGCAATGGAGCTCCAATGTGCTTACAGCAAGCATGACACACACCCTTTTCATGTCAGCTGCTCCTTCTGCCTACACTCTCCTGTTCTAGCACCTAAACTGTTAGGTGCAGTGTGTGGACTTAGAATATTTTGTGGTTCAGTAAATTTCCCCTCATTTGCATACCCCACTGCCTTAGTCCATAGTTACTACTCTGACATGGAGCCTTTCCCCTTGACAACCAGTGTTCCCTGGTAATGTGTTGATTCTGCATGCCATTGACTATAATGGCAAAATGCAGATTTCCCTTAAAATTGAGTTTTAAATCTTTTTTTTTTTTTTATTTTCGGCACGATCCTGTTTGCGCGCCCTTGCCCTATGCTTAAATGGCCAAGATCAGCCAAAAGAAATATACTTTGATTTTTTATTAAATTAAACACTTTCCCATGCCAATGGCCATATATTTGACCATTGGCATGCCTAAAATTTATAATACATGTTTCTATTTGAGGTGTCATACCTCCGTTTTGCTATTTGAGGAAATGTGTTCAGTTAGTAACCGAGCACATTTTTGCAATTAGCACTGTTCTTGCTCGGATGTCTGCCTGCTTCCTGAATTGCTAATTTACCTCATTTGCATGGTTTTCACCAGCAAAAGAGATAATTAGCATTCTGCATGGCTTTCTATGCAAGAACAGTGTCAGCAGGCTTGTGCATGTCAGAGCAGCTGTTTCCTGAATCGTTCAGCGGCCATATTCCATGCAGGAATGGCCACACTGCTCCTGCATGGAAAAAAAAGTTTAATGAATCCCAGGGATTGTAAATACCAAAGATAAAATGACAGGTAAGACTAAATATAAATGCTCTAAAAGTACAGTATATGTGGCTGTTCCAAACAAAATATCTCAGTCATCCCAAAGAGTTTGGCCAGGCTCACAATGCTATAGTGAGTCTTCTATTTCTTTCGGTTGCTTTTGTTATGGGTCGCCACAGTGGATCATCTGTTTCCATTTCTTCCTGTCCACTGCATCTTGTTCTGTCACACTAACCACCTGCATGTCCTCTCTCATCACATCTATAAACCTTATCTTAGGCCTTCCTCTTTTACTCTTAACTGGCAGCTCCAGCCTTAGCATCCTTCTCCAAATATAATCAGCATCCCTCCTCAGCACATTTCCAAACCAATGCAATCTTGCTTCTCTGGCTTTGTATCCAAACTGTCCAACCTGAGCTGACCCTCTAATATACTCATTTTTAATCCTGTCCATCATCATCACACCCAATGCAAATCGTAACATCTTTAGCTCTGCCGCCTCCAGCTCTGACTCCTGTCTTTTCATCAGTGCCACCATCTCCAATCCATATAGCACAGCTAAAATGAGTACAGGTACAGAAGTTAATCAGGATGTTTATTTATTATTTTATTTTATTTTATTTTATGTTTGTTTTGTTTGACATTTGTTTATGGGGAAAATCAGAGTGGGCAATAATCCCTTTTCACCAGATTCCTTGGTAGAAAATATGCAGAACTAAGTCAAGCTTACAAACAGATAAAATATACTACATATACTGTACCTGCAAAACAGTATTTACAACAGTCATATAGAAGGTATGCTTATAAAGCATGAGTGCAGTTAACACTGAACAATCTCTCGTCTAACACAAAACGCTCAGCACTAGACAAGGATTTACAACAGTTGTCATTCTGCTTCAGAAGTTTTAAACATACTACAGTAGAGAAATGCTCCGAAAATAAACTTTGGATATAACACAAACTTTTATAATCACTCATCTTAAAATATTAAGCCTGGGTGTCAGTATACTATGTAAGCTTCCTACCTACATATACAGTCTAACACTTACAACATAATGAATGCATTAACAATACCACATGGAAAAGTACCTGCTCTTTTGTCATCATCATTTTCAGAGTTTTGTATAATAGCAAACCTATCTCCACTTCTACAATTTCTTAAAAAGATTTTTGTGTGTGGATCTTAGAATATATTACTAATATGACATCCTAATAAAAAAGTAACATGGCTTTCACTGAAACTAGAGCACTTTAACAGTGTTTGACTATGGATGATCAAAATGGACAACCCTGTGCATCAGAAACACTAGCAATTAATACCTGAAACACGTGTTTTTTGCAAGGGACAGCCGCCACACTTACCAAACATATATACTAACTCTGCAGTCATAACAACAGAAAGAGGGGGAAATCTCCCAATCATTATCAGCATACACTTGGAAATCACACTGACAGTGGTTTCCTGTGGAACGCTGGGATCGACATTACTTTACTAGGCTTTTTTTTTTCCTTCAGACAACTGTCACTTGAGAAATTCCATCTTAATCACCTGTAGAAGAGCCCTCTAATAGCCATTTGTGCAGTTAACAGATTACAAACATTATATATACCATAAATACAAATGGTAAATAATGGAAACTATTTTAATCAATATATAAATATATGCATATGTATATGCTATGTTTTCTTGCTGATGTAATCTAACTGAACGACACAACTCACATTGCAAAAATCAAGTTATGTAATCTAATACTTGACATGTAATCTTGTATTCCCAAACATGCAAGTTCTGTACTTCTTGAATATACAATACCTACATTCATTGTCACTAAATATATAGCTTAACATGTATCTATTCTTTATCTTACTGTTATAAAGGAATACAGTAATACTAATAACTCACTTACACAGACTTATAAAATCATATTTATAAGGCAATATTTCAAACTTCATCTTATAAAAGTAAATCACTTAGATATACCTCTGCAAACAATTACTTAGTGTATAGCTTATAAAACTAGAGCAGAGTTAATTATCTAAACATTGATTATCCAAAATGTCAATTATCCAAACACAGCCTTCCAAAGTTTTTGGGTAGGAAAAATCATAAAGTCTGAATATGTAAACATTATACGTATTCACTTGTGCATGTTTTTTGAGCTTGTAGCCCACACATGTGTAAAAAATATTCTTTATTGTATAGTGGAATCACTGAATGGTTAAAAAGTGTATTCCCTGCATGCAGAAAAAACATTTTAGAAGTTTTTTGATCCAGTTCAATTATATGTTTGATTATCCAAACAGTTTGATTATCCCAAACTACCCTAGGTCCCAATTAGTTTGGTTAATTGACTCTCTACTGTATATTGTATAAAATGCTTTGCCTAGTTATAAATATTACAAGCATTCAAAACAAAATGGGAAACTTTATGTACATGCTAATACAACTATTTATTTTGTATAATGAATGTAGCAGTTATTCTTTCACATTTATGCTAAGTTGCATTCTGCAAACAGCACAGTTATTCGTGCATAAAAAATGTGTTATATCTTCTTGGATGTCTTCTGCCTCATTAGCCTGGGTCATCAGTGGAAATTGTCCCAAAATCAGTTCACTTTCTAAATTTAATGAATGCAAAATGAGTGTATGAATGCATGAATAAATAAATAAATTGCTTGTATAACAGATGGAAGAAAATCATGGCAAAAATTAGGAAGTGTAGCACACAGCAGGGTAAAAGCACTCTCATCAAACTAAACACATACCTCAGAGGACAAATAAAGTCTATAAAATTCAAATTTGAGGTAAATTTGCCTGCACAGGCCAAGGTCAACCACAAGACATTCTTAGCTATGTCTAAAACCTCAAAAGCAATAAACAACTGTGCGCAGAGCTCATTGTTAATGGACCCACCTATACTGAGCCAGAATATATAGCAAACCTGCTGGCAGAGAAATTTAGCTCTAACTTTACCACTCTCTCCCCCTCAACCTCCCCTCAGGAAATGCCATCAAATATAACTTCCCTTACTGTCGTTAGGGAACAGGTCCTCAATTCTCTCTCTCTAAGGCCAAGAACACTACATCAATGGGTACAGACAATATCCCAGCATGCCTTTTAAATGGCATGAAACGTGAACTATCAGGAACTTTGAAATTGCTATTTAACTGTAGGCTCAAAACAGGCTTCCTGACTCAG
>NC_056741.1:1005619267-1005674267 GCF_019279795.1 Protopterus annectens | reverse complement strand
AACTCAGACCCAGGGGCTCTTTCCTTATCAAAGGTGCTCTAGCAGTAATTAATGTACATACATTCTCTGCAGTTTCTTAGCGAACATTCACACAAACAGATAACTTCCGTCTATTAATGTTGGGCTTCTATAACCTGGTCCATGCATAAGTGGTTGCTTAATGTATTTCTGCTACCTCATTTCTCAAATGGACCTGTAGAGTTTTTGTAAGCTGAATGATTGTTTTGTGTTTGCTTAGCATACTCACCTACTGTCATATTTTTTGAAAGTTTAGAGTATTGTTAAGGTGAATGCTACACCACTGGTCGTTTTGTTCACTTCAACCTGTGTATTCTGCTGACCTGTATAGTTATTGATAAGCGGAGTAGTTGTACTTGTTCTTTTAAACTCTCACCAGGAACTCCATCTACCCTGTACATGCCTGCACTATCTAATAAGCATATTAAGTCAAATAACAAATGTTTACCTGGCAAATGTGATATTTTAATGTATTTTCCTAACTAGTACTTTGCCTAGTGTGTGTCTTGTACTACTACTTACATCACCACTTTTTCTCCCTCTCTGCACCCAGCACTACAACGACTGACCTGCACTTGGTCTTGGGTTACCTACCCTGTCCAGGATTGCTGCCTCTTCCCCAAGCAAAGGAACCTTGCCAAAACTTTTTGGACCTATTTTCCCTAAAGGACAAAAGAAAGTACGTTTTATACTGACTGTATCCAAAAGTTACTAATGTTATTTTCAACTCAGGTGTATCTTGTAAAACCCAAAGCCAGGACAGCCAGCAGCCATACCCCCCCTCCCAACCACTAGAATACCCACCCTTAAGCCTCCCTTTCACAACTCCTGTGTTACCCTACCTCTATAATTAGAGCTATATTTTACAGCTGCAAGTCCATCGAGTAGCTCTGGTTATAATACAATCCTCGCCCACTAAGTGGCTCCCTCCTCCCAGGTCTTTTTCCCCTTGCAAATCTAACTCCATTGTACAAACTTTCTCACAAACATCCATTAGACTCTACACTTTTGTTATATGATAGACAAACATCCCTTAGACCCTATAATTTTGTTATATGATAGACCCATTCCCACCCCACTACTTCCATATATTTCTAAGCTGCCTAACATCCCATTTCCTTTTATACTTACCTTAACAATCAGCACTCCACTGATTGTTTTCCCTGCACACTGTTCTTCTCTGGCTCTCTCACTGTTTCCAAGACCACCTTACCCCCCAATAGCCACCACTACACCTTCACAATTCTGATCCCTATCTATCTGCTCCATCCTTACCTCTTGCCCCACCCCCTCTCTTATCTCTACCTACGTCAGCTGTTGAAGCTCCTTAGTTTTCATCCTTCTCAGCGGACCCTATAGGCTCAGTGTGTAGCTCACTTCCGATGGAATCTGCCCCTACCCACTACTCTCCCACCCCTCCTACCCTACTTCCTCATCTAACCCATATATTTACCTGCTCCTAAGTGGCGCCATCTTTAATACTTTAGATATCCTAGGCTGCTGTGCGTTTTCCTGCCTTTGGCGTTCCCACCTGAGTAAGTAGCGTTTTTGCTGTGTTTTTGTTGTTGAAATCGATCTTCAGAATGTGTAACTGTTTCTGCTTTCATACAAATCACATTATCTTATCATAGAGATTATACTAGTCGCTGAATATAGCTGGATATTATAATTTACTGTCTTTTGCCACGTGGGTCTGATGCATGTTGGCAATCACATAATGGAAAAACGCGGTTAGCGGGTTAATGAGCAGTCTTCAACTTGCCCATACAAAGGTCAGGGTAGCGTCTTAACATTGAGTAAGTTCAGCCAAAAGCTGCATAATCATCACACTTAGTCATGCTTTTTGTTTTGTATTAGAACCATGGCTGTTTATTCTATGACGGTCGACTCGGTTCGTTCTTTCTTACATTCGATCACTGAGTTTCTGTATCTAAAAGCTGCTTAGTGGATTATTTAGCTTCTGTCCTTTTTAATAAAAGGAACATACTTTGTTTCTTCTTCCACGCTAGACCGAGCACTTTTTAAATAAAGATTTTGCTCTGGTAACTCAATTCAAAGAAGCTGAAAAGGCTCCAACTTTGCACTACTCTCAAGTACACTGGTATTGTGTAGCTCCGCTAAACAGTCTATATCAGTGTGAAATAACTGGACCTACAATTATACTTTAGAGACGTATAAGGTCTCCTGGCCAATCTTGCTATTACAGCAGGGTGTTTCACTCTCTAACAGTTAGCGACTCCTACACTACCATGGACAACCCGAGTCAGGGATTTGCTCTGTGATATGGTCCACTTTTAAACATGTTCAATGGAGCGCTACATCTACAGCCACTCCCGTAACAAGTGCGCAGTACTTTTTGTTTTGCACCCATGTGTTGTTGGCCATAGTTTAACATTAACACAGACCCAGGGGCTCTTTCCTTATCAAAGGTGCTCTAGCAGTAATTAATGTACATACATTCTCTGCAGTTTCTTAGCGAACATGCACACAAACAGATAGCTTCCGTCTATTAATGTTGGGCTTCTATAACCTGGTCCATGCATAAGTGGTTGCTTAATGTATTTCTGCTACGTCATTTCTCAAATGGACCTGTAGAGTTTTTGTAAGCTGAATGATTGTTTTGTGTTTGCTTAGTGTACTCACCTACTGTCATATTTTTTGAAAGTTTAGAGTATTGTTAAGGTGAATGCTACACCACTGGTCGTTTTGTTCACTTCAACCTGTGTATTCTGCTGACCTGTATAGTTATTGATAAGTGGAGTAGTTGTACTTGTTCTTTTAAACTCTCAACAGGAACTCCATCTACCCTGCACATGCCTCCACCCCACTACTTCCATATATTTCTAAGCTGCCCAACATCCCATTTCCTTTTATACTTACCTTAACAATCAGCACTCCACTGATTGTTTTCCCTGCACACTGTTCTCCTCTGGCTCTTCCCACTCCTTTCGCCCTCCGGGCTCACTCCGCTTCCCTACCCTGCCCCCAATCTCCACCCGCCCCCACTACTACTAAACTTATACTACACAAAACCCTCCCCTCCTTAATTGATCACTCCTACTAAACTCTCTCATCCTGTCATAACTTATCCCCCACACATCCTTTTCACTCACTCCCACTTTCCCCTACACTCAAAACTCCCCATCACAACTGCTATATTTCTCTCAGTTCTAACTACCTCCATACCCACCATTTATCCACCTACTCCCTCCTCATCTCCAAACTGAAACCTTTGTATTACCTCATACCCCCACTCATAATACTTTACCTCCTCACTGCCTATGAAATGCACCACCTGCCTAATTTTAAACACTCTACTTCCAGCACAAACATCTACATCCAAACACACACCCCTCACACATTTCAACTCCACTTCCACACCCATAGCACAACTCAAACTCCATTCTATCCTATACCACCAAAATAAACCCAAGAACTAAAACCTATTACCAACTCCTACTAAAGTTCAATAAACTCATACAAAGCCTACGTAACCTCACAGCTGACGGTGACATCCATCCTAACCCTGGCCCAAGCTCAGCAACTACCACCAACCCCACAGATAAAATCCCTACCAACCTAAGATGCTCACTTAATGCCCCAAAATCTTTTCTAGTGTGCCATCTAAATATCAGAAATATAAATATTAAACTCCACCACCTACATGCACTCCTCGATATACATTCACCAGACATTTTCTGCCTAACAGAAACCTGGCTTAAACCCTCTATCCCTGACAATGAAATATTACCACCCCACTACAGTATAATAAGACAGGACCGTAAAGGGAAAAAAGGAGGTGGAGTAGCCATCCTATATAAATCCTCTCTAGCGTTATCCACAATCAGCACCCCGCATGACCTAACAACTACCAACACTGAAACTATAATCTCAAGAATTCAACTTAACAAAAACAAATCAATAAACATAGTATGTAGTTATTTTCCTCCAGGCAATAACATTAACACCTTAGAAACCACACTCCAATGGTTATCCTCAAACCACCCCCAAGAAACAATAGTACTTGGAGACTTCTACATTGATTGGACAACTTGTTCAGCACACATCCCAACCACCCATATTAACTTACATGGTTTCTCACAAACTATTATAACCCCCACCAGAATCAACAAATCTAACAAAAAGGAAAGCATTATAGACTGGATCTTAATAAATAACAAACCCCAGCTCTACAAAGCAGGCACCCTACCTGAGGATATGGGCGACCACCTCCTAACCTACCTAATTAGAAAAAGAGACAACATGCCCCTCCACACCAGCTTTAAAACCCTCAGGTACACAAAGAACTTTAACCTAAATAGTTTCCAATCTGATCTAGGCCTATGTAAATGGGCCAGTCTTAAAATTCTACCCCTTGACCAAGCAGTTTCAGAATTCAACACTACATTCCTAGCCATCTTAGACAAGTATGCTCCCACACGCAGAATCAGAACCAAAAATAAAATAGCACCATGGCTAACCAATACTACCAGACAAAAAATTACTAACAGAAATAGAGCATGGTCCTCATGGAAAGCTACCAAATCCCCACAAGCCCACTTAACATGCAAGCAGGCAAGAAATGAAGCTAAAAGATCTACACTATTAGATAAGCAAAACTACTTTTGCAATTTACAGCAAAAGCATCAAAATCAACCTCAAAAATTCTGGTCAGGTCTAAATAAGCTGCTCAACCCAGGTAAATCTTCTACCCCAACCCCCTCGTCTACCATACAACTACCCCCTGATTCAGTAGCTAATAACTTTAACACTTTTTTCACTGAAACCGTCAAGTCCCTAGCCAATAATTTATCTCCCTCCTCTTCATCTACCATCCCTCCTACTCACACATGCCCCCCACCCTTACAATTTGAGCCTATCCCCACTGACTATATCAAATCTTTACTTAAGAAATTAAAACCTACCACCCTTGCAGCCGACCTACTACCCGCAGAATTCCTACAAAAAGCTGCTAAAGAAATAGCTTACCCTATCTCCATCTTAATCAATCGTACAATCCAAGAATCCTACATCCCCTCCATTTGGAAAATCGCTCACATTCTTCCACTTCATAAGGGAGGTAACTCCACAGAACTCTCTAACTACAGACCTATCGCAATACTATCTCCCCTAGCCAAAATAATGGAAAAATGCATACAGAAGCAACTATTAACCCACCTTACTCACCATTCTCTCCTAACCTCATCACAGCATGGTTTCAGACCAGCCCACAGTACAACCACTGCCCTTCTCTCCTTCTCTCACACAATAAATCACAACCGTAATCAAAACATGCTCTCCTCTGCCCTCTTCCTCGATCTATCAAAAGCATTCGACATGGTAAATCACAACTTACTCTTAGAATCTCTAAAATCACTGTCCATAGATAACCCAGTATGTAACTGGTTCCACTCATACCTGAAAGATCGACAACAAGCTGTCTTGTGGAAAGATAAACTATCCCCCCTTCTACCTGTCACCCTTGGAGTACCCCAAGGTTCTATTCTGGGTCCCCTTCTTTTCTCTATATTCATCAATGATCTGCCCAAAGTCATACCACAGGCAACTACCATACAGTACGCAGATGATTCTACTCTAATCTGCACTGCCTCAACTCCCACAGAATTACAATTCATAACCCAGACTACCTTCAACAAAGTAGAGAACTGGCTTAATAATCGTCTTCTCTTATTGAACCCAAACAAAACCAAACTTCTACTTTTCTCCTCCACCCATAAGCTAACACCACCAATAATTACAGTATCTTCAAACAATGGCACCATAATCTCTCCTGAACCAAACACTAAACTACTAGGTATAATAATTGACAACAATCTGAATTATAATGCTCATATAGACAAAACCATAAAAACAGTAAATACAAAAATAGGCTCCATGTACAGGATAAAGAAATTTCTAACCCCAACTGCAAGAACCGCAATAGCCCGCACACATCTTCTATCTTCTCTTCTATATACCTCACCCATCCTCACTAATCTATCTAAAGCAAACCTAAACAAAATCACCAGCTGCTATAACAATATAGCTAGATTTGCCACAGGCTCCACATACAGAACCCACCATTGTCATAACCTTCACAAATTAGGCTGGCTAGAACTTCCCAATCAATTATTTTATAACCAACTCATAGTTGTACATAAAATCCTCTACCAACCTACCAGTACCCCTAGTCTATCTAAACTTATAACCCCCTATAACAACCTAACATCCCTACGGTCATCCAGCAGAGTGCTAGTACAAACAACCAAAGCCTATAACTCAGCTGGAGATTCATTGTTTTCCAACTCTGCTGGTAAAAAATGGAACTCCCTGCCTCCAGAAGTAACCACTAATAGCTCCTTCCCTCAATTCAAAATTTCCCTGAAAACACACATGCACAGACTCTGGCTATGTCCATGCCTAAATCCCAACTAACTATATAAAGTAGACTGAGATATTCAAACTATACTCATATCTCAACCCTGACTAACCTAAAAACACACCAATAAACATTTTAGACCAAACTTAGCTCTCAATTGTGGTTTCCCTCTTCTCCTTCTTAGATGACTATACTAGACTATATTGCCATCTCTATTCCTTCTTCATCACTCGCTAACTGAAAATTCTTATCTTTCAGACACACCTCTCTAAAACTGTTTTTTCCCTGTATATTTACTGTCTAAGCGATAATGTTTTTATCTCCTATCTATTTTTAACTAATATATATCTTTTGTCCTTACCCAACTGTTAACCTTATAGAGATCCTTGTAACCTGCATTTTTTAAGTAGTATAAATAGATTCATTGTTAAATTTTAGATATGCTATTAGCTAAATTTTTATTGTTACTAAAATTTTCATAACTTGGAGCTTTTCTCCCCGGGCCTCCGCTGTAAATGGATATATATCCAGTCGGACTTTTCCCGGTTAACAAATGTAAAATAGAAAATAAATAAATAAATAAAAGGCTGCTGTAGGACCCAGAATGTATGTGGCAATGCAAAAGAATGTTTATTTAGGCAACAGAGTCTGCACACATATTTGCCTAAATACTGATGGAACTTTATGGGGATATGAGAACTGAAATGTAGTGGAAGACATTTTCAGTACTTATATCAGTCAAGTATAGGACAATGGTGTAGAGTATTTTATTTTACTTGTTAGCCAACTTTTAAACACTGACACATGCTTATACACTTTCTTTTTAACTGGACAAAACACTGATATTATGCTCTTTGAAATCATTGCAGAAATTGAATGGATACATTTAAGAGCTGACATGTACCTTGATGTAATTTAGATGAAAATATTAAAGTTAGAAACAGCGTAATAGTTTATAAGTAGTTGTCAAGCATCTATGTTATGTATATGTGACAAATATAAAACACTCATCCAAAGAATTCAGTAATATATATATATATATATATATATATATATATATATATATATATATATATATATATATAGGTTCCCTACATTAGACCGACAGCTCAGAAGATCGACACTCAAAACACAGACGCCAGAAGAACGAAACCTCAAAAACACGAAAGCTCATATGCCCGACACACCACAATCCCGACACTTAACAAAACAAAACGGTCACTGTTACACACAACACACAGACACACAACACAAGCAGACCAACAACCTAAAAACCTACACTACATCTTACACAAAACTATCTATGCACTAACCTTAACCCAAGCCCTAACTCTAAGGTCTGTAACTATCGCACACTCACCTTACCCGCTCCCTAACCCTAAGGTCCCTAACTATCGCACACTCACCTTACCCGCGCCCTAACCCTAAGTCCCTCACTATCACACACTAACCTTACCCGCACCCTAACCCTAAGTCCCTCACTATCGCACACTAACCTTACCCGCATCCTAACCCTAAGTCCCTCACTATCACACACTAACCTTACCTGCACCCTAACCCTAAGTCCCTCACTATCGTACACTTACCTTACCCGCACCCTAACCCTAAGTCCCTCACTATTGCACACTTACCTTACCCGCACCCTAACCCTAAGTAGCTCACTATCGCACACTTACTGGGTTGCGCTCACAAGTTACCCCTGTCGGTGTTTTCGCTGTCGGGGTTACGACTTGTTGGTCATCTGCTTCGTTGTTCTTCTGGCGTCAGTGTTTTGAGTGTCGATCTTCCATGCTGTCGGCCTAGTGTAGGGAACCCATATATATATATATATATATATATATATAGAGAGAGAGAGAGAGAGAGAGAGAGATAGCATAGATATGTATATAAGAATTACAGTGGATATTTAAATAGAGCAAAACAAGTGGTTTAACTTTAAAATGTTTTGCTTGGAATGTTAAATGAAAACTGCTACTAATCATATTAATTTTGATTAATAAATAGATGCTCAATAAAGCTTAAAAAACAAGTCTCTGAAGCAGAGTAAAGTTAATCATCTCAACATTATCAGATATCAGCTCACAGCATGAGTTTCATTAAATTTCTAAACTGAAACATGTTTGGTATGCAAGTGCACAAAATAACAGTCATTAATTCTGTATGAATTGTATGAGTGCTATCATCTAGTAGTTGTGCTGAACTACTGAAAAAATAGAAAAAGTAACAATGAGAGACAGAAAAAGAGGAGGACTGTGAGAGTGACTGTGTGTGTGTGTGTGTGTGTGTGTGTGTGTGTGTGTGTGTGTGTGTGTGTGTGTGTGTGCGTGTGTAAGCAGGTGAGTCTCACATATGCATGTATGCATTTAGTTTTGTGTGTTTAGATGTATCAGAACTAGAATTAAATAAGTTTAGTACCAGTTATGTAAACATTGCAGTAATTAGGCCTGTGAAATTAAGCAAGGAGTGAAAAATAATTTTGTCAAAACAATTCATATTGCTTTATTTTATGTATTATATCCCCATGCCTGCCTGACTGGTGAACATCATCTCCCCTCAGTCATGCACTTCATTGTCCAAAGAGAGCTGTCATCCAAGCAGCCATGAAGGTGATCTGCGTTCTTCTAAACATCCTGAAAATAAGAGCATTGGCCTTTACTTTGACCTAACCCATTTCTCTGGTGATGTGAGCACCAATGCCCTTTTGTCCAAACATGAGTACTTTCCCACATGCATAGGGAGGGGCTACCATCACAAGCAAAGGTTTTCTCATCTATGACTTCCCAATAGGGGCTTCCTGCACTATAGTGGGCCTCCAGTCTCCGGTGAAGACCCTGTATTAAAGCAGAAGCTTAAGCCAGGTTGGAATCACTCTTCCCAATCCCCTAGAATGGGTATGTTTGCCCTTCCTCCCTAAGTAGTTATTTGAACATGAGTCACCTAGGCTGTAGTCAGGCATTATCCCTCTATGCCACCAGTGAAATGCATCTTTGTTATTCATTTGAGATAATGAAAGTTCATGAGATGCCTGTCTGAAATATGCTGCTGAAATAATTAGACACATCAAAACAAGAACTACATTATTTCAGTGCAGGTTTTGTCAGCCATTGTGGTAAGTATGTCTAGGAAACTGACAACTGACTGAGAAATAGTTTGCTGACAGGAACACCATCCTTCTTTATAGAATTATGAATGTGAACATGATGCATGTCACTGATGTAAGCTGGAACTTCTGCACTGGTGTAGTTCCAGGGTAATTTTTTCCTGTTCTCTTTCCTTCATTCCTTTTCTATCTCTAAGCATCACAGCACTTCTTTCTGTCGATTTTTCAGATCAATGTTTCCACTAGCAACTGCACTTTAAATTAGTTCAGTACATGTTTCTGTAATGCAAACATCATCCAAATGACTCAATGGATATGAAACTGAGCAAAAATAATTATATTATTGGAGAAATAAGCAACTCTTTCCAGAAAAAAAATAGTAAATAAGTGGAGATTAATTAAGAAAACAAAAGAAAGAAAGAAACACAAGCAAACAAATACTAAAATTCAGAATGAGGCATAAGTCAGAGGAATAAATAAGAGTGAACTGCAAATGAAAAGCCATTATTCTTTCAATTGCAAAATATTCTGGAATTTTCACAGCTCTTGATCTTAACTACTATTTTCTTTATTCACAGCAGAATCATTTATCATGTCATCCATATTATCTTTCATTCCTCATCATCATTGTTGTTACTCCAGGTCTGTATGGCTGAAAAATAGGATACAACAGCTGCAGAAATTTGGCCTTTACAGTATTACTACTATTGTAGCTTAAAATTTTATTTTTAATTTATTTATTCAACATTTGTTAACTGGGAAAGTCCGACTTGGAACAAACCTAATTTTCAGTGGAGGCACAGGGAGAAGTGCTCCAGATGCATGTTGATAACCATACCTTGAATCAATAAAGTGTAAGACACAGCTTCCCTTCACCCAACTGGAGATAATGCCACTAAGATATTTTATTCATGTAATCTTCATTAATTCATAATCTTACTAAAGAAACTGATGTGGCTGTCCTTAAAGAGAAATTTAAGTTGTATTGGGAGTCCCCAAAATAATGTACCAATATGATTCACAAGAATCTGCGAATATGCATGTGTCAGAAATAAGACACATATTTGACATTTGTATTTTTCACTAGAAACTAGAATTCACAAGAGTCTGTGGATTCAAATGAATTAAGGCATACAGCTTAGAATGTTTCTTTTATTAGCTTGAAGAGTCATTGTTGAGAGGCAGAATTGTTTGTGTATCAAAAATGACTAAAAAGTAAACTGTTGTCAGATGTCAGAACCTGAATTATACAATGACCCCCCCCATTAATATTCCAAAACATGCACGTTGATTGGTCAGCGTGCACATTTAAATCAGACTTATACTAATGGAAAAAGGCCCGGTCGCCTGGACTTTTTCCATTAGTATAAGTCTTTATTTTTTTTATTGGACAGCAACGGAGAACAGAAGAGCTCTGTTGCTGTTATCTCGCTATGTTAAACGAGTTTAACATAGCGAGATATCTTAAAAAAAATCTATAGAGATCTTCCTTTCTCCGTTGCTTTTTTTAAAGCTGTTTCACTATGTTAAACTCTCATTTAACATAGCGAGACAGCTTTAAAAAAGTAATGGAGAAGGAAGATCTCCATTGCTTTTTTTAAAGATATCTTGCTATGTTAAACTCTTTTAACATAGTGAGACACCTTTTAAAAAGCAACGGAGATCTTCCTTTCTCCATTGCTTCCATACACAGCTCTGATGTACTGTGTAACCATATGCATGCGCAGCACATCCGAACTGCCTCAAAATACTGGACAGTTGCGGAACGGCAGCAAGGAGGCATTATACAATGCCATTATTTAAGAAAAGTAAGTATTTTTTTCTTAAATAATGTCATTGTATAATAGCAATAACCCACTTCTGGGTGTGGGTAATGCTGGATTTACCCACGATTGTCTTTGTTTGGCCACTCGGGCTTTGCCCTCGTGACCAAACCACACCAACCATGGGTAAATCCAGCATTACCCACACCCAGGTGTGAGTTATTGCTTAATTAACCATGAGTAAAGCCGAGACTGTGTTAGAACAACAGACATTACTAGCAAACAAGTGAAAAAGCTTACTAAGGATGTGAACATGAAAATGTAAAATCAGCCGAAAATATGCTAATGTTGAAGAGTATAACTGTTTCATATTGAAGCACAATGAGATAAAAATGCTTAAAATGGTATGATAGCACAGAAATACATTACTGTACATAAGAATCATCACTCACTTAAAACTTAAAAGGGCTTCAGCTCAACAACTGACATTTGGTTCAAGTTATGGTTATCAACATGACAAGAAGACATGCTTGCCAATCAATACAGAATTCAGGAACTGTGTATCACCTAATCATTGCTTTGGGGTTAACAAATCTAGAGAGAAAGAAAAGAGACATAAATATATTTTTAAAGTGATAGCTGCAAACAAAACTAATGACTATTCAGTCACTGTGATGAGAACTCTTGATTCAATTAATTATTTTATTACACAAATGTGTTGTGAACACAGGTGATATACATGCTGAGAATCTTGAGACTGTGTCCATTATTTCTTTATTGATAAAATAAACTCACTGTTGTTATCATTCTAACTTCTTTCATCTACTCTTGATACTGGAACAAAGTATAATATAACTGAGACCACATTCAAAGAACTGGGCTTGAACGTGTTAAGTGGATGAGTCTAAAGCTTCATTACATATTCGGATCACAAACTAAAACTTTGGGTGTGAAAGAATTTTATTGTTTTATGCCTGCAAACAGTGTGAAAAGCATAAAGCTGTTACCATTAATCAAAAGATACTCTAAGTCCTACTTGAGATAGTCTGCAGCTCAAGTGAAATGGCAAATGTTTATACAGGATTGAATGCTTCTTAACTGAGAATATCAAGACATGTGAAGGAAATCCAGTTCAGATAATTTTTAGTGAAGAAGTGATACAATTCCTAGTGATATACACCAACCTGGATGATGACATTTTATCAACAGTATGCTATCTCATCCACTGGGTGATAATACATTACCATATCAGGATCTGTACCTTACATTGGTTTGTTGTAGCTCCAGTGAAACTAAATACTAGTAGAGGCACTTTACCATATTGACATTTGGAGGAACTATTAGAAAGACATCCAGATGGAATGACTTTCTAACATACTATGACAGCAAAAAATGATTTCCATATGTGCTATTTAGTAAATGCATATGCACATTTTATTTGAAAACTGTCACTGTGAGATGTTAGCTCCTTCTCAGTTTTAGTAAGCTGTGTTAATGCAGGTCAGTTAATTATCACAGAATCATATGAATTCAGGTGCTGTAATAGTCAATGGACTAAGTTTCTAAAGTTCCTGCACTGTTTCCTGTTTTACATCCAGTAAAGACTTTATTGTCTGGCAGTAAATGTAAATGACTAAAGCTCTGGGCTTTTAATAAGATGTTTCCTGTTGCCAGGGCAACACGGTATGATTCCTTCCAACCCCATTTACGTTCTATATGACTCTGAGCAAGTCATTGAACCAGGCAGTTCTCCTGGGTCACCCCTGAAAATGGACACCTGTGTGCAGAGGGCTTACCTTATCAACAAATATGAAATATTTGATAAGAATGACATTGCTATTAATCTGCCTAATGTTTTTATTTATTTCAAACTAACAAATTTTAAGGTTGAGGCATCATTTTAGTGTAATTAAAGCTTGTTTGTTTTACCCTTACCCAGTTTATTGTTTTTTTGAGTTTTTTTTTTTTTCTAAACTGTGAAAGCTGAACTTGGTGGATGTTATCAAAATCTAAATCACTCTGATGCCTGAATGCAGTACATAATAACATATAGGGATAAATGCAAGCATTGTTTGTAATATTCAGTAAGGGCAGTACACTCAGAAGCTGTTTAATATTGGTAACACTTGCACTTATGAGGTATGTTAGCATTTACAATTCTGACTGAAGAGCGTATCTGTTATAAGCTGCGCTTGGAATTTCAAGAAGCTAACTTTTAAAGCTGTCTTATCTAAAGTTGTGTTAACAGTTGCAGTTATACTTCAGGGAATTCTCACAAATACAAATGGATGATTTATCACAGCTCCTGTACAATACTTATGTTAAAGCTGCCAACTTGCTATTGGAAAGAGAATCCGCTCTGTAGGCTTGTATTAAAATTGATTTCTGCAGCTAGCAGGTCTTGTTTTACTTGCTCTGCTCAAGGCATTTTAGTTTATGATAGCAAATATTAAAATCTTTTATATCCGGGAAATGGCACTTTTGAAATGGAAGCAAGCCTTCAAGTGATGCATGCATGCACAGGTTTATCATTTACCATTACGTAAAGATAAAAGTTGAAGTGTACCATAAGAGATTTGTTTTAGAGAAGCTGAGATATAAGAACTGTTTGGACCTCAAACATTTGATATACATGAAAGCAGTAATCAAACTTAAATATGTATGTATTGAAGAAACAAATTTGCAGTCCCCCCCCCCCAATAAAGAAGAATGAAAACCAAGCTTGGTTTTACTCTTCTCGTGTTCAATCATGTCATACAAGGTTTGGCCAAATATAATTAAGAAAATAAATGTCAAACAATGCCGTATATAAGCACATATTAAACCCTGAACAGAAAAACATTTTTTTTGTTTTATATTTTGTTCTCCCAGTTCAAGAGAAGGTAACTTGAAGAACAGATTATAGCAAAGGGAAGGTTTGTGCCAGATTATATTTCAAGCAAAAAAATATTCTGGGTTAAATAACACATTAAATTCGAAATGTTTTGTTAGTGGACAAAAGGTTAAAGAAATAGCTTTATTATTATTAATTGTGTAGTATTTCTTTTGGAATTGTTGAAGCAATTATTTGATGCCAGGTGGCATGTGATTTGATGGATAAATGTTTGTTTAGAATGAATGCATGTTATTCTGAAAAAGTCCTGTATGGTGGATGAAATTGCTAAATTAAACTGATAAAATGCCATGACTTTGGTGTTATTTTTTTGTTTTTGAGAAATAAATTGCACTCTTCCCATACTGTCAAAGCACTAAGGTGGTTGGTGATTGAAACTTTGTTTAGTTGAAATGATATTTTTTAATATACAGTATATGATTTTGGTGATACTCTTCAGAGTCTATTGTTTTACCTGTCCCTGTGGCTTTGCTCATAGGTTCATAGATAGGTACTAGGCTATCTGCCCAAAGGCATTTATAAGCCTAGCCGGAATGTGTTGTCTTTTGCTGCCCGATTAGATTATTTCCCTGTGCCTCTGTCCAGCAGAGCCACTGAAGTGATCCTTGGGGTAAACTTTCTGTTTCCAATTCACTCGTCAAGGTTTCTCTTGAAGAGTGTTAGTGAGGAGCTCTTTCTAATGTAGATTGGAAACTTGTTCCAGAGCATGGGAAGTCTCTGGGACAGGAATCTATCCCTCCAGCATGTCCTATTTATTGTTGTGGTGAGGTTTAGATCCCTAGAGAGTGTGGCTCGAGGGGATATGGTTTTCTTTAGGTGGAGCATGTCCATCAATTCTGGGTTGGACATGGTCTTGTATGTCAGGCAGAGATCCCCTTTGAGTGGGTGGTATGCAACCGAGGACAGCTGGAGTTTCTTCAGTCGAGTTGCATAGGGCATCTGTTTGAGGCCAGTGATCCTCTTGGTGAGGTACTTCTGTGATCTTTCCAGGTGTTGCAGGTGTCTTGTAAGGTACATCCCAAATGGGGTGTTGTACTCTATGATGGGTCTGATGGGTGATGTGTAGAGGGGCACAATGACCTCTTTTGATCTGGATGCAAACCCTTTTGTGATTAGGTGGGCCACATAGAAGGATTTTCTAATCACTTTGGCAGTGTGATTATCAAAGGAGAGATTACTATATACTTGGGTCCCCAGATCTCTTATTATGTCTACTGTATTAAGGGGGCTACCACCTATGTGGTAGTTTGTGGGTACTTTGTTTTTTCCAAAGGGGATTACTATGCATATTTTGGCATTTAGCTTGAGGCCATGGTTTTGACACCAGGCATCTGTCTCAGTGAGACCCTTTTGGAGGATGTCTGTGTCAGCTGGAGAGTCAATTATAGCCCCTAGTATGCAGTCATCTGTGAACTTGGTCAGCCATAGTCCTCCTGTGCTTGCCTGTACCCCTGAGAAATATATGCCAAACAGGAGGGGTCCTAGGACTGAGCCCTGGGGCATGCCACTTGTAACTGGTTTAGAGTCAGACCTAACTCCCGCAACTCTTACCATGTGGGTTCAGTCCGTGAGCCAGTTGGCAACCCATCTCGTGACATAGGGGTTTATGTTCAGGCTGGTGAGCTTGTCTATAATACCTGAGTGGGGAACGGTGTCGAAGGCCTTTGCAAGGTCTATGTAGGCTGTGTGGACCACCTTTCCCCTCATCTATAGCCTTCGTAACTGTCTCAAAGAAGTCCACCAGGTTTAGGAGGCATGATCTCCCTTAACAAAGCCGAACTGGGTAGGGTCCAGTGTTTGGAGGTTTCCAATGTCTCTGTTATTGAGATCCATGATGATGCGCTCCATAGCTTTGCAGACCAAGCTTGTCAGGCTTATAGGGTGATAGTTCCTGGGGTCTGTTGTGGCTCCACCTTTGTGGGCAGAATAACCATTGCTTTGTGCCACTCTATGGGCACGTATCCTGTGGAGATGCTGAGTTTGAACAGTGTGTTTAGGTGAGGGGTTAGTTCCTCTTTGAGCTTGTGTAGGACACAGCCTGGGACACCATCTGGCCCCATTGATGCTGTGTTTGACTTTGGAGAGCCCTTTTTTAACCTGAGTGTCTGTGATTTCAGGGGCACTACATTCTTCTGGTATGGTTATGGGCCCTTTTGGGGGTGAGGTTTGCACTGAACCTGTCTGCCAGGATGTTGGTGATATCGGTCAGTTCAGTGTATTTTGTTCCATTCTGCACTAACTCTGAGCAGATCTGAGAATTGCCACTTAGATTCTTGACATAGCTAAAGAATGCCTTGTGGTTATCTTTGGAGTCCTTGGCAATTTTTCTTTCAAAGCTAGCCTTGGATGATTTTTATGAAGGATCGTAGTTTCTTGCTGATACTGATCAGGTATGTCTTCCCTTCTTGGGATTTTACTTTTTTCTGTACTAATTTCCTCCTTCTATTGTATAGCTTGTTTATGGCAGGGGACCACCAGACTGATTTCCTTTTCTTGGAGAAGTGAGTCTTGGTTTTGCTTGGGATAGCATGATCCATGCATTCTTGTAGGTGCCCGTAGAGTGCATTAGTAAAGGATTTTGCAGCTTGGGCAGCGTTATCCTTTAGCATGGGGGACTTGAAACTTTCCACCTCAGTCTTAAGTAACGTGAAGTTTGCTTTTGAAAGGTTTTTCACGGTGGTTTCTTTGACCGGGGGTGGGGGCAGAATGTGGATATCCAGAGTGATTAGTTCATGGTCAGATCAAACCAGCAAGGGGTTGACCTGCAGTGTGGAACACCAGTCACCCATGTTGGTGATGACCAGGTCCAATATGCTGTCACCTCTGGTGGGAGTGTTGACCAGTTGATCCAGGGTGTTTGAGTTTATAAATTCTAGGAAATGTTGGGAAAGGGAGTTAGTACTTGAGTAGTTCTCCCAGTTAATGTTTGGGTAATTGAAATCACCCAATATCAGGGTGTTTGGTAGGACCTTTATGTTTCCCAGTGTTTCCAGAAATGCTGAAAGGGGGTCCTGGGACACGGTGGGTGATCTGTAGCAAGCTACAATTTGAATTGTAGTTCTGCCTGTTGTTAGTTGCATGTGGATGATCTCTGAAGTATCATGTTGTGCCACTAACCTGGAGGTGAGGGTATCCTTGATGAATATGGATACGCCCCCGCCTTTTGTATTTCGGTCATGGGTTTTGTGGCCGAAATATATGGTATGAGTTGTAGCCTGGTAGTGCTGGGGTGCTCTCTGGATCCTTAAACCAGGTTTCTGTTACTGCACATATATCAATTTTCTCCATACTGAGGAGTGCATCCAGTGCATGCATTTTGAGGTTTAGACTTCTGGTATTGAGCAACATTGTCCTCAGTTTTTTGTTACTTGTGCTATTTATGGTGGTGGGTTTGTCTTTTGAGCCTTGCCTAAAAAAGGCACTATGGGGGTGGCAAGAGCCTTGGCCAGTTTGGGAAAGCCTAAGGGTGACAGGTGCAAGCCGTCTATAGTGAAGCAGAGTGGCTTGTTGTGCATGTCATCCCAGGTTGACAGACACTGGATCCCCTTTGAATGACCCCAGAAGCTTAGCCAATTGCTGAAATTGATAATTTTTTCTGTATACTATGGTATCACTCTTGGTGGGGGCAGGATGCTACTCAAGGTCAGAGTCATGCTGGCCTGGGCTACATGATCAGAGAGCTCTTCCATGTATCTTTTCGTGTAGTCCAGGGAGGTATGGCTCAGGTCATTCACACCAACAAGGACAATGACAGAGTCATATTTGTACTTGTTCTGGAGTGACCTGAGTGCTTGTGTTATGTGGTGGATCCTGGCACCCGACAGGCAGCTAACAGTAACCTACTCCTTGTTCAGCCTAGTGAGTGGGACGTCAGTGTGCCTGAGTATAGAGTCATCTATTACTAGTGTGTTGGGTATGTTATTTTGTCTTAAGTGCTGTGATTGCATGGCACACTGATTTTGTGAAGTATGTGTTTCGTGGTTTGTGTTGGGAGGTGGAAGTTGCTTGGATGTCTGCTTTGGAGGTCTCTATTGCTTTTGCAGATTTTTATTTAGAGCCTCCGAGTATGTTTTCATGTATTTATGTGTGTTTTTTGCCGGTGCTGGTTTCATAGGTCTATGTGAGACTGGTGGTGTGATGCAAGTAATTCCCTTCTCCTCTTGACTGTCTGGTCCAGTCTTGGGTTGTGAGTGACTAGCGTCCAGTTTGGCTGTATAATTGCATCTCTCACATGTATTAGTGTTGGGTGGTAGGAGGAGAGGGTTGTCTGTGTACATGAGGCAGTTGTAACATTGCCTCAAAATGCTCAGATTCACCTGTTGGACTGGAGAGTACACCTGAAACTGCCCTTTGGACATGCCTGGATAGGTACAGTGAGCTGTTTTTTACTGATTGGCTGGTAAGGTCGAATAGAAAGCCTTGTCCTTCTCTACAGTATAGGGGGTTTAGTGCTAAGGTTTATTCGTGCTTGCTATGAGTTTTGAGCAAGTGCCAGGCTGAAAAGTGAATGGTTAGAGTGTTTAAGTTGAAAGTTTGTCTATTTCCAAGGGAAAAATTGAAGAGTAGACTTTGTGGAGCCGGGAATAGTTATACCCTAGCTAACTGGACCTCCCTGGTGCTCAAAACCGCGCTAATGCGGGTTTTATAGCAGGGAAATTAACGAGATAGAAATTAGCCCAAAATGGCCAATAAACTACTCATTTGTGGGCTGAAACCACTCCTCCAAGGATAGATAGGCTGCTCAAAGCCCCCTCTCTCACAGGTGAACAGAGAAACTTCCTTCTATCCAAGTATGGTATGGGCAAACACAGAAACTTGTAACACAGCCCTGAATTCAGCACTAACCTGAAAATTGGACTATACTAGCTTAGAAAGGTGGGAAAACAAGTATATATTTTTTTGTTTTTTCAGAAAATAAAGCAGATGCAATCAAATAAACATCTTAAATGCACAGGAATGGCTATCACACTTAAGTGTGCAGCCTATAACAGTTAAACAGGTAATTTAAACACAAAAATGACTTTGTTAAAGTGCAGGCAGTAAAATAAGTACAATATGTAGTTGAAACAAGCTTTTTAAATCACAGAAACTCTAAAAAGTTGTTTTTTTAGGCAGAATTAGCTAAAGGCAGCAAGAAAATGCAGAACTCTGCATCAAGGCAGTAAGAAGACAAGTCTCTGGTGTCTTTATAATTTTGAGACACTTCTTTTTGGTCAGCAGTTAATGTCACCCCTTGTTTGCTTTTTTTTTTAATTCAGTGATCTGAGATGATCTGGTGTCCTATTCAAGAATTTTGCCCTCATTATTCCTGCTGAATAAAGTGATAGGTTTTGGTTATTCCCAACCCAGAGATGAATAAAGTGAATATAGGAAAATGAATGAACAAATAATTGTGTAAGGGAATGGACATTAAATGTGCTGCACTGTGAAACTTGTTTTTCATCCAGAAGTATGTCCTTCTTACTCACCATCTATGAAGAGCATTGTTGTTAAATGGTAAAAGGATCATACCACTGCTATCTTGTCAGAGGGCAAAAGGATCATACCAGTGATATCTTCTCAGTGGGCAGGCTACAATTGATGGTGCCACTTCTAAGGCAAGGAAGATGGTGATGTGAGAAATCAAAGGAAAATGCAGTGATTATGCCATAAATAGCATTAAATATCTAAATAAGCTAAATATCTCAATAACATGTACATATTCACACACACACACACACACACACACTCACCAGATGTTGAAATGAGCAAAATGTAATAACTAGTCTGATGCCAGCAAGAAGGCATATGATGCCAAACCCATTTATTATTTTTAGGAGTTTAAATCACAGTTTGAGTACTGCTTAAAATTTGTTGTCAAGGAAAGCTTTGAGAATGATGCATAAGTGATTTCCCCAAGCAGTGTAGCAGGTCGTTAAGTAAATCCATTGAATTTATGTAGGCTAAACCCGTATAAATAATGCACACAGAAGGGAAATGGTATAGCAATCTTTAAAGTTGCAGTCTTTTCCCTATTGCACACCTCATATAAAGAGCATTGTTAGTAATTTAATATTATCAGTAATTACTTTCATGACATTCTTAATAAGGATATCTGCATGTTGACATATTTCCTGTTCTCGTTAACATGCCAAATGTCTTCTTACATTTTCAATGAGACCCTCACTGCTAGTATTAGCTATTATATTACATCTTGGGAGTACTGTTAATTACAGTTCTTAATGCATTTTCCCTTACGAGCCTTTCCAGATTATTACCTGAGCAGTCCCAATTTTTATTACAGGTTCTTTGCTGCAGCTTAATTGTAGCAGTGACATACAGTCAAAGAACATCTGTTTGTGGAGTTATTGTATTTATTCATGTTTATGATACTTCTGACAAGTTTCTTAAGTGTATTTACCTAGTGTTTCATGTGCCAGAGATAACATTTTATTAAAAATCAATATAAAATATAGAACATCTTTGTCATATTCTATGTTCCACTTCTAACCCTGGCTTAAGTATCCATTTCACATCTATAGTAAAATAATACTTCCAAAGGTATGCAGAATGATCTCTAATAAATACTTCCAAAGCTATACAGAATGATCTCTAATAAAGTATCTTTGTGGGTCAGTAGACCAGTCCACCATCCTAATGCATAAGTAGAAATAAACACAAATCTGTTTATGTATCTATTTATCTGTCTAGCTATCTAGCTATCTAGTTATCTTTCTATCATATCTATTTATTTGTATTTGTTCACTAAGGTAGTGCACTGATCTCAATGGACCATTTGCAGTCACAGCCCAGCTGAATAAGATCACATAAGAAATGAGTAAAACACATTTACAGATATAAGGATTTATCTATGTATATATCTGATCTGTACAGACACAAACACACACACACACACACACACACACACACACACACACACACACACACACACACACACACACCTGTAAAGTATCTGCATAAGAAGTATTAGTGGACAGCTTCTTATGCAGGTAAAAGAAACTGAAACAAAATAGGGTAGTGGTATCTGCCAGGCCTACAGTTATAGTTTTTTTTTTCAGAATCATTGCAGAAAGACAGTCATGTGGATGACATAAAGTAAAAAATTGGTGATCAGGAAAGATCATATTATCTCAGTTAGTGACAAGTTAGTCTAACAACCAACCTGTACAACAGATAATCCAGGTTTGACTAGTGGCCGGGTGTTGTTAATTTGACTAAGAAGAAGATAAATGATTGTTGACAACTTTAAATGTTTTTAGGGATTGGTGTGGGCACTTCTTGTGCAGCCCACCATAATAGTGATGTGCTTATCTCACATTCGTTAAGGCAGGTAAAAATGGAGGTCATGGAGCATTTGGTAAGTTGCAGCCACAACCACTTCAGGATGTTTGTGCAGCTGGTGTCAAGCAGGTTTGAGAAGGGCATTATAAAAATACTGCCCTATAACATGATGGCTTTAGACACACTGTCAAGTTCTAATTCTAATGCTGTGTCGGTCCTCTAACAGAAAAAGCAAAGACACTGGAACACAGAAGTGATGTAATACCTTTTATTATGCAAATACAGATTTTGCAATTACTTGAGCTTTCACATTAGCAGGATCCCTTCAATAGAAATTATTAAGCTACTGGTGTTTGACACAGTGCTTAAATATCCACCACAAAAAAGACACTTGAAAAATGTCATTGTGGAAAAAATGTATATCTTAGATGTTTAGTCGGGCAATACATCTCAGAGATAGACACAGAGAGTATTTGTGTGTGCGTGTGTGTGTGTGTGTGTGTGTGTGTCTGTGTGTGTGTGTGTGTGTGTGTGTGTGTGTGTGTGTGTGTGTGTGTGTGTGTGTGTGTGTGCGTGTGTGTGTGTGTGTGTGCGTGTGTGATAAAGCTCACAGTTTTGCATGTTTCATTAGAGTCAGTGCTCATGTAGCACAGGAGATAACAGCTCAAGAGACTGGTTTGACACTTAATGAGGAAAAATAAATTACAGTACAGTGACATTTGGAGAGATTAGTTAAATCCAGGCAAAGAAAGGAAGTCATTCCTATTTGTAATATGGTAGTCTGTCTAAACAAGCAGTTGTGTTCATGGTAAAGTGACGTGTTTTGGGATAGGCAAGTTCTACCAAGAGAATAAGGGACTAAGAAAAGAATAAACCAGTGAGTTAGAATATATGGATACTGTGAACAATTTGTGTAATTTGTCAAAACAAGTAAACTCCAACCACTTTGTTGTGGTGCTCACCCCAGTTTGTTTTGGCCCTAGCTCAGTAAGGGGCTGAGTGTTAATTTAACGTGTGAAAAGTAATTTCATATTCAATTAATTGCTTTTTATCTGATTTGACTGTGTCAGCTCTTTGGCATACTTATTTGTGAGAGTGTAAGATTGCAAGAGAATGTTAAGCCTAAATAGAAATGAAAAACAGGGCCATATGTTAAGTAAATACAAAAAGGTTGAAGTCCTATGGCTAACAGCTCAGTCGTAGACAAAAAGCTGATATACCCAGACATGCTGAACTACTAAATGCCAAGATCACACAGCACCAAAAAGTGTATGATTGTGTGGTCCAGACAAGCTTTCACCCCTAAAAAAAAAGATTTTATTTTAAATTTTAGTGGGTCACAGCTTACTGACTTCTTTTTTTTCAGAAAATATGAAATATAACTATATGGCCTGTAAAATCAAATCCCATTAACATTCTTGTGTCTGAATACAAAAGGTAGTTAAAAACGTAAAGGAAATAAATAGAAGCAAACATGCCTAAAAGTAGAGGAAATCTAATGTGCCAAATCTTAAATAAAAATGAAAATGTTTACTAAAAGTGAGATAAAACACAGAAGAAAAACACTTTCATAACAAATATGGAGAAAGTATGACAAATAATAAAAAGGGAAAATGAGATCTTGCAGAATGTGTGACTAGAACCTGAAGAGAGAAAGTACATATGGAAATTTTTGCTTAATGAGAGTTTACATGAAGAAGATAGAAAAAGGTGTCATGTAAAAGTTGGGAAGAGAAGTGGAAAGCTTAATTAGACCCTTAGACTAAAGCATGCTATGAAAATTATATCAGTACTTATTATATTTTTTCTTAACAGAGTGTTTTCTAGGACATTGTTTCCTCCTTAAATTAAACCTCTGAAATCATAAGGCCATATTCCAAAAAAGTTGCTGTCAGTGTAAGTCTGTCCTGATTCCGAAGGGCTTGCTCTCAGTGTGACTTACTTTGGTGTAATGCCTATCTATAAATAGGCTTACACCAGGCACCAGATTCCAAAAACACCTGCTCTCAGCCTCCTGTCAGTATAAGTGGTCTCTTACACTGACAACAAGTCTTTTGGAATCAGGACCATAGCTGATGGGAAGCTTACAGGAATTGTTCATTTTTCTGCTTAGCAATATTTGCTTCCGATTCTTGGCATATAAAAGTAGGCAATACTTTGTCATGAAATGGTTGCCTGTTGGAAGAGCCTGCATAATGCAGACAGTATTATAGTTTGAATGAAGGACTGATTTCCAGTAACAGAAATAAAACAACACCACTGGACTAAACAGAAAGACCAATATTTGAATTTATTCGTCACTTTTGTCTGACAATAATCCCAATAAAGGGCAAAGCAAGGCTTATCTGTGTGTGTCTGGTCATTTTGAACTAACTGATACTGAAGCATTCACTCTGGTGTTGTTATTTTAATGTATGCAGATACTATTAGCTTAATTAATATTTTTCTCTCTCAAGCCTGAAACATAGCAATGCTTATAAATTAAGTAGCACTACCCATTATTATAACTGTAACAATATTTTAATGCTTGGTTCATATGGTATTACACATGTAAATGTATGTATTTGTGGGGAATTTTCCCCAGGAAAGCATGGTCTGCGCATATGGTTCCTATTGTAAATACATTTCATAAATTTCACATACATATGTATTATATACATATGCGTGTGCACGCACGTGTGTGTGTGTGTGTGTGTGTGTGTGTGTGTGTGTGTGTGTGTGTGTGTGTGTGTGTGTGTGTGTGTGTGTGTGTGTAAGCTTGGAACTCCAGTAGGGAAGGAAAATAAAAACACTGTATAGTTATAAAAAATATATGTTAATTACATAGCCTAATCAAAAAATATATTTTGGTTGATTTCATAAAATCAAACAAAAACAGAGTAAAAACCACACAGCAAACTTCAGGCAAAAAAACCCCCACTATGAACGAAAAAGCCTAAGTCTCCCCTGGTCTTAAGGAAAGTACAAATTTGATGCCCCTTCTTACACATAGGGCTCTTAATATGCACTAGGTTCCGTTTTTGAGTTTTACTTTAGCCTTAATTTTGGAACTCCTGGATTATGAGAGTTTACAAATCTTGCATTTTTAATCCTGTTTCTTAGCGACTGTCATTTCATTTTTTTATGTTTAAATATATTGTGTTTAACTTTTGGAGTTGTGATACTAGTTTTTTATATTTAATTTATACTTGTATGATTATATTTTTGGCTATTTTAATGTTAATCAATGCAATACTAATTGCTATTGTTTTAATTAAGGGGTCATGTGATTCCATTTATTGTTTTTAAGTGAGTGATATGGGTGTGTTCTTTATTCTGAAGAAGTCCTTATTGGAACAGGATGAAAGTGCTTAATAAATCGGTTTTCTGCTTTTGGAGTTTGGGCTTTAATTATTTAGGCAGCATTTCCTTCCTTAGGCTGTCTTGTTCATAAAATCAAACACATCAAAGCCATATTACATTCCTCATAAACTATAATGAGGAAATAGAATAAAAAAAATCAAGTTACTGTTTACTTTCACCCCAACAAAATAAACATAAAAACATTAAATCAAACTACAAAACAAAAGTGAAAACTAATATAAAAAATAGTTATTCTTTTTCATTCACTGTAATGGAAGAAAAATGAATAAAAATAATGGCAAATATTCAGAAAACATACTTCACTAGATTAGAATACAGTTCTGTCCACCTACTTTTCTGCAGACTGAAACTGAAACTTGAAAGAGTAACATGAGATCACTCCACCTCTTCTTATTCAGAAAATCAGAAACTCAAAGAACACTATTATAGCTATGTACATTGAAATAAACTGGGACAAAACTGCACCATTGAAATCAAAGGTAAAAAGTCTGCATTGTAGTGAAATGAAACATCTGGTAATGTGAGGTGTGGGCGCTCCCTTCATGATCTATCACTTGTTTGATCTATTCACATGAAATATTAAATGCTAGGTAAATCAAATATTAATTCTTTAGCACAGGTTCAGTATAGACTTACAAGAAACATAAAGGACATTTAAGATTAGTTAGATGCAGGAAAGTTGGAAGGTCTAGACCACATTATTTGACATCATAAGAGAAAAAAGACTGAGTTAATTATTTTATAAAAAGGGGGGAATGCTGTACTGCTCTAGTAACAAAAGACACTGGAATACACAGTTTTGGATTTACCCCAGACTTATTCTAAATGCATGAATAACTATACAACACATATTTGACCAAGAAAAAGTATATCATTACCTTTGCATTTCAATGCTTAATTATGCTATGGAAAATGATAAATGCCAGAGTATAAATTGGAAAATAAAGGCAAAGGATACTGTTTGTGTCAGAGGTACTAAACTCTAGCATGATCTTCAACTTACAATAAGTCAAAAATCATCTTAGGGTTCTTTAGAAAAAATGCATAATAAAATAAATAATATGAAATAAGTGATTCAATCTTATAAGTAGAACATAGTGCAGAAAACAACTGTTTATTAACCCAAAGTGTATGTGCAAGTACATATTTATTTTAGTCAAATGGCATTGTATATTTTAAAAACATGTTCTATAAAATGCAATGTTTTGTTCCTAAACTAATGTGTTATAAAAATAGATAAATAATTAATTTCTGTATGTTAGTACCCTGCTTAAAACAAAGTATTTCCTGTATTGCTCTTTGTTTGTTAATCAGCAGTTTAAGTATGTGTACTTTAGATATCTGAAGTGAAAAATAGAAACAGACTGATTTTAACCTGTACCTAAATGTCACTTTCAGTCTGGGAAATAATGCAATATCTGTTTAGGTAATGGTTTCTTGAAGATTTCTGACTCTAGCACCTTCCTTCATGGCAGACTAGTTGATCCCAGAGAGATAAAGAGGAACAGTCATATCTGAACCTGATGATATGGTGAAAGACAGGTAATTAAAGCATCTTTTGTGAAAGCACATACCAATTTAAATTTTTGGAAATAATATAAGATACTAATAAAAGTAGTGGCATGAGAACTGATTAAGAAATAGCACACCAAATGTAAAACCAAAAACTGGGTGGTGATTGATGAATTAGGACCACATAGATACCAAATACCATGAGTTGCCATCACAAATGGATAAACAAGAATCAAAGAAATGATTCATGATGTTAGGAAGAATCCCTACTGTGGAACAGCAGCAGGAAAATTCCAGAAACTGGATTTTTGCTGATATATGATAACAGCAAAAGAAGTTAGCCTCATTTGAACATTGGAGCCAAATGATTCATAAGTCTAAACTGACTGCTGTGTTATTTCATATTGCAATTAGAATGGGAGGAAATAAAGAAGGCTGATTGCTAGAAAAACATACCTTGACACAATAAAAGTAACCGTAAAGGACTCAGAAGGTGAGTTTGAAAATTCTATTGTTTTTTTTTCAAATTCTTAATGGTGTGCAACCTTTATTTGGGGCATGTTCAGTCATCAACAGGATATTCATGTTGGATGACAAGTTCCATGTATGGAAACTGTTTAGCAGAGCTAAAGGCTATTAAACAAAACAAAGAGTTAAATACAAAATGCAGCAGATTTTTTCACAGCAGAACTCCAGAGTATCACTAAAGGAGCATCAAAATATTTAACTTTTAATCCTTAGAAGCTGCTATTCTGAAATAACTAGGTTAACCCACTGATTTTGCAGAGCTGACCAGTCAGTTTCTAGACTGTCAGTGATTATCTAAAGGAATGTAAAATGGAAAACACATCAACCCCAGCAACATGTTGCCTTGCCACATGGTGTGGAAATAATTTATCAGATGTCCAAACAAGGATTAGACCAATCATGTGTAGGTGTCTGAAAGTAGTTTTGCATAGCCTGAAATGAATTTATATGCCATCCTATTTATTCATTATAGTAGCAGCTAAGCAAAGTGTACACAGGTGAACTCTAGAAGCTTTTTGGATTCCATTTTTGTTTTCCTGTCCTTGTAAATGAGTGAGATAACCTCTGAAGGATGAAATTGTATAGAAATGACACATTGTCATCTTTACTTTGAATCCTTAAATGTAAACAAAGAAATGGACAGGTATGAAGTGTGGAACAATTTAATAACTCCTTTGAGTGTAAAAGCACATGAGGTAACAGCATTCATTCTTATTAACAAAGAGACATTTTGTGACATTATCCCCCGGATTTACTGTCCTTCCATGCAGGACTAGCTTAGTCCTGCATTGAAGCAGACATTTAGGAGCATGATGGCAGCGCACCATGCATATTAATAAAGGCGCGATGCCTCAGCTCTTAATCTTACATGGAGCATGTAAGAGTGCAGGGGGCATGTCTGACAGCAGAGCTCTCAGAATATACATGCCCCTGCAATGAAGAACAGCAGACAAGTCCAAAAAGAATGAGCGAGACCACTTGTAGGTGTATGCATACCCCCAGCAACATCTCCCCACATGTACAAGAGCAACAGTTAAAACAACAAATATAAAGATTTTTTTATGAAACAGATGAAATTTTACCATAGGTACGCCAGTTTGCCCATCACATAGCTACGGTTAATGCAGCTTAAATGGCACAAGAGGATAAAAAGCAAGATATATGCAAATGAAGCAGTACAGCAATAGTGTAGTGGGCAAAGCATTCGCCTTACGAGCAGTCATTCCCAGTTTGAGTCCCACTGCAGCACATTCCATTTTCCATGTTAAATCACTTCATGACCAATATTTTTAGTTGCATAACCTAAGAAATAACATATATTTGTGAAATGGAGTACTGCATTAAATGCAGATGTGAGGTCTCGGTGTCATAATGTTGCAATGTCCACAGATAATCACATGTGCCCCATACAGTATATGTACACAGTAATCAGGGCTACAAATGTAAGGTAAAAAGTGTAATAAATGATAACTCTATACAGCTTCCAAATCCCCCACCTTCCCAAGAACCTTTAGACATTACTGTTTAAATTAGTGCGGTGGTAAGTGGGAGAAAGCAAGTGTAAGTGTAATTAAGCAGTAGTAAGTGGGAGTCAACATATATAAGCACTAGTAAGCGGGTTTAAGCCCATTTGTGTAGGGGTAAGTGATACGCACACAGGTTAAACAATATTGAAGCTAACTCTCTGTAGGCATATGCAACCGGAGGTTAACAATGCTTACCTTTGCGCAAACCCACTCAAACCTGCTTACAAGTGCTTAAAAGTGCCTTAATCAGTCTGTATGCAGCAGACGGTGTTCTGGCCAGAAACAAAATAAACAGCCTTTGCAGGTCTTGAACCCAGGACCCTGTACACTATAGTCACAGTAGTCAACCACAAAGCCATCACAGCAGTACATAAAATTGAGGTATCACCAAACAAATCCTCACTATAGTAAAATCAAACTGAACATATGAAAGGAATCTATATACAGTTTTATGTTCTATAACCTACTACATAACATAAATATGTGAACTGGAGTATTGCAGTAAGCCCAGATGTCAGGTGTAATTGTAATAAAGTGTTGAAGTCCCCTAATAAAGACAAGGACCCCATACAGTGTATGTACACATGAATCATGGATACCAGGCATATATATATATATATATATATATATATATATATATATATATATAAAACATGAAATGAATAATAAATCAATGCCAAAAAGCAAATATAATGCAAAGTAAATATTAAATAACGTTAAGCATTACACAGGCCAGCTTAGTAGGTGTAAGCAATGTGTAGGCCAGCTAACTCAAGTTGCCCATTGGTATACCCCTTTAAACAATGCCAACCTTAGGTAAGCAGGTTTGCCCATAGCTCAGCCTTTTCAAAACTGTCCAATCACGGCAAAGTGCGGAAATCAGACCTATTTAAACACAACAGGCAGAAATACATCTCATAACTGGTTGTAGCTTCCCCTTGCAGGCACCATGTCTGGAATTGGAGAGGGAGTGCACTTTTGGGTGCAGCGCTGGGGCATCCAGGAGTCCAGAGTCATGGCAGGACTCCGTGTCAAATACCATGAGTAGAAACTGCTGCAGGGTCAGGACCAGGGTTCCCAATATAAAGCGGAAGCCTGGGGCAGTCTCACCTGTGACCTCACCTGTGCCACTAGCATACCCCAAACTGGTGAGTAGGTCAGGCATCACTATGCTGACATGAAGCAGTGAAAGGGGAATTTCTTGGATCAGTGGATCCAAGAGGCTAGGATGACAGGGGAGGTCCCAGTACTGTGTAAGTATCACTCCACTACCTGTTTAATAATTGCCAGCTCATGTATATTATGGATAGGTATGGCTAAATATTCCTCTTATTTCCTTCACAGTGGCAAGTGAATGGGCTGTGAACCAGGAGGCCCATGGATGTTGCCTGGAGAGGTAGCGATGTGAGGCAGGTTAATAATACTCTTGCATGTACTGTCATAGGAAATAAATCTAACAGTATTAGTAACTTAACTGCCTGTATAAAACCTCTATTGTTTAAGGCAAGTACTGCATACACCAGAAAATATGGCAGGAAGTGTCTCATATAGGTTGTATGTAAATAAAAGCATAATAGCCTGACAATGAAGGTCTAACTGCTGCACTGGATGTGCTTACTCTGGTATCATATGGTAATGTAGATTTGCAATCACTTAATAGTACTGTTGTATTAAGCACTGTTACCCACACTGTGCAACATAAAGAAAAAATGTGTAGGAATGTCTGTATATGACTGGTGTAATCTCCAGAGGTCAGCTAGTACAACTGACAGAGACATAGACAGAAAACAGTGAAAAGACAGACAACAAATGCCAAATAGCAGACACAACTGAGACGTGAACTGTTGTATTTTTAGCACACACAGCCATGGTTCGAATCCTGGGAGTGGTAGTAGTCTGCATACAGAGTCATACCCCACAACTGTACAGATATGTCCAGAATGTCCAGTAAATTGGCCCATAGCTGCTGCATGTCACTGTGTCCCATTGGAAAATCAGTGGGATGATCCCAGATGTATAGGCTGCAAACAAGAAATATAACTGATTGTCACACATCTATAAGAACAATCCTCTCACTCTAGTAACTCCCCAAACTGTTATGAGAGTAATAAGCCAAGTATGTCTCATCTACACCCCCATGTTGTCAAGCTGTAACCAGAGTGTGTACAATAACAGAGTGAGATGTAAGCGCATAATACTAATGTCAAATCTGGTACTTTGTATGGCAACATTCAGGTAGTGCTAACAAACATTGCTCCCACAGGTCCGTCAGATACAAACACTGTGCCCAGAAATAAAAGAGTGACACCCTGTACTGGTACTGTTTACTTTGGTATTGTATGGCATTGTTAGTGTTGCAGTTGCTCTGAATAATAAGGTATTACTCATCACTGTCACCCACACTGTGCTACATAATCTGACTGTCCAGGAAATCCTGTATAAGAGTGTTGTAAGTCACTAAAGGTTGAAGAGGGCAATAGTCTACATATGTCCTGCTTCACCTGCATGTGGTCAAGACATGTCCAGAGTACATGCAAAAAGAGATGGACAGGTATGTGCATAACATCAACCTGGAATCTGGGAGCATGTATAGAAACAGTCAGTGTTAAACAATTCCTCCACAGGTATACCAGGTAAGAGGTGTATACTGCAGGTAAAAACAGTTCATATATATAGTTGTCGACAGCCATATCACTGTCCAAACTAAAGCAATAGGGTAGTGTAGTAATACTTGTAAGGTACAGATAATAGCACTGACTAGGAAAGTAATGTGAACTACAGGAATATACTAGTTGTTAATTGACATCTTTCTCCCCCCCCCACCATATCTCCAACAATACACTAAATACCCAACTCAATTGGTACGTAATGACTCCACTGTAATGTTGAGACATATGTCCTATTGTTTAATAATTATTTAAATCTGTTTCTATGCATGTGCTATGTTGAAATACTCCAACATTGGTGGCATGGTGCCATCAATGTACCTGCATGCTGTTGTTATTACCACTGTGGTCCAATATATGCATGTGTTCTGTTTGCTAAGCAACTGGTCCATATCTGGTGCCTGGGTTAATGGGAAAATCTATGCATGCTGTTATACCTAATCCTGGAATGTGTTGACTATTACTAACCCACATAGGATAATAAAACATAAACACCATAGCACGTATGGGAATGTGGGTCCCAGTGGACCCACCTGTCCCACATCATCTGGCCATGGCACTGGGCACCAGCACATCTGGGGCTCAACCCGGGACCTCCTCGTCCCTTGGTCCTGCACCACATTTGGGTGGAACCACCTCAGAGGATGGGGCTTGACCCCCCCCCTCCCGGGAGCGGGTGTGGACAGGAATCTGTCACCCATTGCTAGGTCCAGGTCATGGTGTGTAGTGAGCTCTGCAGGGAGGTCAGAGATCTGCTATGCCAGCTCAAGGGCCATTTGTCACAACTAGAGGGTTGGCCTGGCTCTCCGACTCAGACCCCAGCTCAGCCAGCTTCAGGGCAGTGAAGGTGCAGTGGTCACTGCCCATAAGTGGGGACCTCAGTCCCACTGTTTCCACTAGGGGGCTTATGGGCTTTTGATTTCCCACCACCCCTCCCCATCAAGATGTTTACCCCCACATGTGTCATATACTGCCCCTGCATGTGTCTTGCCTGTCTTATCTGTTAACCTACCACCCCCCCTCTTGCATAACCATAGTACTAGTTTACTTTTGAGGGGTGTATTGGGGGGCTCGGGGTTGTTGTACAGGAAAATATAGGAGAATATTGGGAGAAGGAGTTTGACTGGTCTGATATGTGGTATACAACAGCTTAAAACATAAGGACACTATTTGAGGTGTCAGTTAACCCAGTTAATAGTTTAAGCGTATAAGGTTTGTAGTATACAACAGGCCAGTTTAAAGTGGTTCGACAAAGTGAGCATTTAGGTACTAGCCACCTTTTCTGAAGGGAATACTTAATATTTACTTTCAATGAACTGGTTGTAGTTCTGCTTTAAACCGAGTTCGTACTTACTAGGGAAACTAGGCTGCCAGCTTGATTGGTTCACCTAAAGGAGGAAGTATTTAAAACTGATGTGATTTTTACGTAGGTTGTCTGAAGAAGTTTGGGTAAAATACGAACGAAAAGCGCTTAACGTACTTGTGTACTCTTTTTTGTTTTAACATTGTTTTAACACTGATTTAGTGAATAGTGTGTTTATTTATTAAACGAGTGGAAGTCTGCTACCCTTGGTCCGTTGGGTGTTGACTGTTTATCTGTTAACCTACCCAACCTACCTCCCCAGATATACCTACTATCCCTCCCCAACATCCCACTCTCACCTGAAAAAAAGGGCAATCTGTTCCCAAAAAAATCAAGCCCCATACATAGCTGTCCATTTCGCACATGTGTCCACTGGACACATGTAATCTGGTCTAATTGGCATCACAACATATTATCGTTGTCCTCACCCCTCTCTCAGGGTTTTGAGTGTCAAAACCTACCTCCAAATTCAGTGTATATACACAGCTGTTGCTGTAGACGAAATGGGCAGCTATGGACCTTCCCTACTTCCCTTCCTGCACATCCTGAGCTATTTTCCATACTGTTTTTCCCTCTTTGTGCTCCCTTTTCACCACTTTCCTTTTTTCTTTTCTTTTAAAGAAATTAGCACGGGGTAAGCTGGAGTAAACACTTTTAAGCAGCAGTAAGCGGGTTTAAGCCTGTTTGTGTGGGGGTAAGCAATGCATATACAGGTTAAGCAATTGAGAAGCTAAATCGGTTTAAGAAATTGTAACCAGAAGTTAGCAGTGGTTACCTCCATGCAAACCCAGGCAAACCCACTTACAACTGCTTAAAAGTGCCTTAATCACTCTGTATCCAACAGCCCTTGTTCTGCCCAGCAACAAAATAAACAGCTTCTGCAAGGCTCAAACCCAGGTACCTGTACACCATAGCCAAAGTGATTTACCACTAAGCCATGTCAGATACACATAACCCTGATGTTTTCACAAACATATCATCCAGCACAGTCATTCAACAGTACAGGAAATGTATTTAAACATGTAGATGTATGTGTGTGTATATATATTTATATCTAAATAGATATAACATATCTATATATGTAGATATAGATATATGGGTCCACTTTGTAATTTCGAAGTACTGAAATCTCGAAATTCAGTATTTTGAACCTACAAAGCCACAGACTCACATTTTAGAAACTGGCAGAAGAACGAAATTCAAAATACCGAAGCACTGAGATCCATTTGTGTTTCTGTTTGTGCAATTGCGGAGTTATAATATTTACGTAGGGGTTGTGGGGGGGCACAACCCCCCACATGGGGGGCTTGCTTATACGTAGTTTAGATGAGTTTGTTTGGTTGTGGGGGGGATTTGTGTATATGTTTATGTGTGTTCTGTATATGTAGCTTAATTACAGGATTTTAATTTTGCGGTTGTCTGTATTCGAAGTTGTGAGTTGTGTTTGGGTTTTCGGCTTTGTGGTTAAGAAATACTGAATTTCGAGATTTCAGTATTTTGAAATTACAAAGTGGACCCAGATATATATATATATATATATATATATAAATATATATATATATATATGTCTACATCTATATATATATACAGCAATATATATATATATATATATATATATATATATATATATATATATATATATATATATATGTAAGCATAAATATATATCTATACACAGACATATATCTATAGATATATGAGAACATAACAAAAACATATATGTCCACATGCACCGTTAATGGTGGTGAGGGGGCCTAAACAACATACGTCTTGTATGTATAGATATCCCCCCTACAGCCAAACACATCTGTCCTGCAATACAATACCAACTGTTGCAAATCCCATAACCAGGACCTGACACAACATGGGCACAAGATGTTTACAGTACTCCATCCCACCTGTACGATGCCAGGCTGGGAGAGAGAGAGAAAAAAAAAAGAAAAAAAAAAAAAACATCCATCCAGCAAACTATCCAGAACAGATATCATTCCCACAACAGGAAAGTGAAGTATTTATGCATGCAATTGACTGTAGTACTTGGTTCATAATAATGGGATAGGTAATGTGGAATGATTTATATGTGCCATCAGGTGTTGTGTGATGATATTCAGCTGAACAATTGCTAAGGACAATAGAGTCTGTCCCTGTGGGTAGTGGGCCATACCCGTCAACTGTGCAGAGCAGCACTGACTGATAAGATGCAAGCCATCATAATGTGTGTTGTGTAATGGAAAGCATGTACATTACTGTGGCCAATAGCTGGTGGTTGAAGAAATGCCATAATGATGGACACGTGGGTTCCACAGCCCACCACTTGCAGGATACTCAGGATAACCTGTATTGTAGCATGCTGGAATTCCGTAGGTGTGTAATAGGGTACCTGCAATCTGGCCCTACATATACCCACCTAATGTCAGGCTGTGTCCATATTTGGCACCTGTCTGTGTTGTAGCAAGGCAGAACAGTGCAGCTGTGCAGGAAGGTGTTGTGAGATTGTGGACCTGATGTATGAATGTACCCCATATAAAGGTATGGATATGTGTGTGTGTGTGTGTGTGTGTGTGTGTGTGTGTGTGTGTGTGTGTGTGTGTGTGTGTATATATATATATATATATATATATATATATATATATATATATATATATATATATATATATATATATATATATATATATATATATGTATACATATATATATATATATATATATATATATATATATATATATATCTATATATATAGATATATATATATATACATGTATGCCCACAAATATACAGTTACCCATGTGTAGACATATATATAAACACATATATACAACATCATATGTATCTACACGAGATCACTACATAATCTCAAAAGTTTGGAATACTGAATTTCAAACTTTCAAGACTATATAGCCGAAACCCCTAATTACTGAAAGACCAGAAGTGAGAATTTCAAAATCCCGATCATCAAGAGTTTGACATTCACGCTTCTGGTGTTGCGGTATGGTGGAAGGTCAGGTAAGAATCTATGTTTAAATGTGTTGGTTAGGGTTTAGTGTGTAAGTGTGTGTTGTGGCTGTGATGTGTGTGTGTGATGTGTGTGTGTGTGTGTGTGTGTGTGTGTGTGTGTGTGCGCGCGCGAGGGGAATGTAGGTGTGTGGTGTTTTGTGTGTATGTAGTGCGACCTTGGAGTTAGAATATTTAGGTAGGGGGGTGTGGGGGGCACAGCCCTCCACATGGGGGGCTCAGGGGAGCTTACCCTCATGCTTGTCTGTAGTTTACATTTGTGTGTTTGTGTTCTAGGGGATGGTATGTGTGTGGTGTATGTTGAGTGTAGTTTTTAGTAGTTTGAATTTCTCGGTTTTGTTGTTTCGGTATTTTAGTGTTTCGAGTATTTGGTCACGGGATTTTGGGCGTCGGTAGTTTGGGTTTTCAGGATTTAATAGTGGTTTCATCTACACATATATAGATATATACCTGTATGCACATGTCTACATATATACAAACACACACACACAAACATATATGTATGTAAATACATGTCCCCTATATTACTGCCACAGTGCTGCATGCTATGTGCGAGGGAACAGCACACATAGCAATACACACAGATATCTACAGCTGTCAGTGTGTGCAACATGGGCAGGTATGTCACATGTGAACCCCTTGTTGGGACCACATTGCCCTTGCCTTTGAAGTATGGAATGGGAATATGGAGAAGTATGGCAGGTATAGCTGTGGAGGTGGTCAGGGTTGGTAGATATAGAGAACAGCTTACAGGGGTGGTATGTGCCACATGTGGTGGGTAAACAGCCTGGATGTGCGGTCTGGGATGTGGAAAGCTCCATGGACCCCAATATGGACACAATGGGAACAAGCCTCCCACCCACTGCTACTCACAACAGCAGTCCACGTCCCAAAGGTGCCTGGCCTGGAGACTGAGCAGGAGGAGCATGATGACCCTGTGAATGTGTACTGGGTGCCTCAAGGTGATGTAACACATCCCACATGTATCTGTGGAGCTCGCTATGGAACAGACCCTGGACCTGACCTCGGGCGATAAGATCATGTCTGTGTGTGCCCACGGGAGGGACAGCATCCCCTGAGTTGGTTCCATCTGAAGGTATTGCTGGACAAGTACATGAGGAGGCCCCAGAGTGGGTCCAACATGTGATGTGGCCTGGTAACATGGGCAGATGAGTTTGGAGAGGTAGTTCTGCTGGCCTATAGTCCATAAACATGCCATTGTGTCACTGTTATAGAACATATTTGGGTAGTAATAGTCTACACAATCCTGGAACATGTCCAACAGCATGCATAGATATCCCCAATAACACAGAATGTCAGATGTGCAGCAATCACATAGCAAGCATACCACAGGCATATATGGCACCAAAGTGGCCCTGATAATAGCATGCAGGTGAATAGTCTGTAACAGGCCAGCAATTATAGTGTCCACACTGGGAACATGACTACAAACACATCTCACAAAGTGTGGCACAATACAGTATCTATACCACTGGTAGGTAAAGTGTAGCCATACCTATTGAGTTGTGCATACAGTTTGTTGTCATTGATATGGTGGGGGGGGTGACAGTGGATGTGCATTAAGAAGTGTGGTAACCTCGCTGTATGACTTGCCCACACATGTTTCCATCTTTATGTCTTTCAAGCAAGATGTCACATGGAAGGCTCTCAGCTTACTCAGCTACTGAGAATCACATTGTGATAAACCACCTAATCCAGCACTACCCTGTCTTGTTTGGCTGGGCCTCCTATGACAGTAGGAGTGCACCAACCTGTGGAATGACCTAGTACACAGGGTCAATGATGTTAGACTGCACAACCGCAGTTATGAGCAGGTCCGGCATAATTGTTCTGACCTGCTTCGGAATGCCCGTGTTGTGCTACCGAATAAAGCTGAGTTTTTAAAAAAACAGCTTTTGTTCTCTCCATCAGCTCAAAGCACTTTTTTCCTGTTATTATCTCCTATATGTGCCAGATCTTACACAGCTGGGTAGACATGTAAGTGCCAATCAAGCATAGTTTGCCTGTACATATCCCAGCAGGATACCTGCCATCTGCATATCTGAACAGGGACTGACAGTCATCAAGTTGGCAAGTAGCTATGCAGTAGGATGAATGTGTTGACAGATAGACATTTGACATCAATATGTATGCCATAACTACATGTTGGAAGCCCTCACTAACATGTGCTGTACAGACAGTAGTCAACAGTTACATTCCACATGTCGGATCATTATCCAGTAGAGGATATATACTGTGACACAGCTCACACACCAGGGATACAACTGGAAGGCCTCAGAGTCCAGCTATGCCTGTAGGTGTGCCTGTTGTCAGTACTACATTTAGCACTCTACTCTTGCCTGGGACAGCACTGTCAACAGTAGTACTGCCACAATACACTACATGCCAGTGTGACAGCACATACCCTGGGATACTACCCCTGTATGTAACACATTCACAAGGATAACAGTGCTGTGCAAGCCTCATATACTTCTGTGTCCCAGACATGACACTCACACCCCTTGCTACTGTAATGACAGCCCATAGGTGCATGTATTGTACATGGCATTACATACACTTATTACAGATGGCATTACCCTGCTATGTTATCAGACTGGGTGGCGTTAACTGGTTACCAGGGCTAAGCCATGCTTAGCAGTTATCAACATTGCTCCAATATAACAGCTAAGATGATTTGCGCACTGGTGAAAGAAGCTTACACTATGTAAGCGCCCATATATTTACCTGTAGCTGAGCAGAGCTTACCGTCGTGCAAACCTACGCAAACACACTTACAGCTGCTCAAAACTGCCTTAACCACTCTGTATCTGACAGCCCTTGTTCTACCCAGCAACAAAATGAACAGCCCTTGCAGTCTTGAACTCAGGACCCTGTACACTATAGTCACAACACTTAACCACTACGCCATGACCACTGTGAAAAGAGCTGTTGTTTTTCCAATATATCTGTCAATACACATATTGATTAGAATTGAACAATTGCCTTTACTTCCACAATTGTGTAGTACTTGTTAATAATATGACTGCTGCATCACATATGTTGTTTTATCATAATGTACACATATCAGATACATACGGTGAGATACATCTGGGAGGGTATACACAACCGTGAGGTTTACACATGACAGGAATATGGATATATACATATATGTTGATATATGTCTACATGTACATACACATGTATATTCATATGTATGTCTGTATACACATCTATATAGTGCATCAAATATATGACCATGTGTAGATCTCTTCGTATATACATACATATATATATATATATATATATATATATATATATATATATATATAGCTATATATGTATGCACATCCTATGTGTACAGATCTGCTTATTTATGTAGATATATATATGTAGATATCTATAACTATATGTGCATACATATATATTCTGATATACCTATTACTGTCAATATATATGTAGATATCCATAAGTATATGTGCATATGTATCTCTCTCTGTATATGTGTAGATATATATTGCTGTGTATATGTAGATATCTGAGTGTTTATATGTATATATATATATATATATATATATATATATATATATATATATATATATATATATATACATATCCATCTATGTATGTTAATATGTATATGTGTATATATCTATACAGATATATGGATAATTATATATATACATATATGTTCACCATATGTCCAGAACATGGAGTGGAATCCTACTTCAGCCCTAATAGTCCCAACCTCTTAGTGCAAGGGGATGTCAGGTATGTATTGCAGGTATATATGTAGACTGTTGCTACTGTAATAGGGGTTGACCTAGCAGACATGTTGTGTGTGGGAGGTCATAGCTGCTTGTAACATGTGTGCCATTGGCTGCTGGCAGACATCCTAAGGACATCATAGTACTGTAGCACTGCTAGTAATGATCCTGTGGACTACAGCAGATATATGGCCAATAAATGTGGACAGTCTGACACACTCTGGTCAGTTCAGAGGTATATTCAGAACCCCTTAGTGCAGAACATGTGGACCAAGCCTGACAATGTGGATGTTAGCAGCCATGTAGATGGGTATATCACATAAATACTGGTATACATTTGCCCCCATAGGTTATACATTCACAAACCCCTGTCTGTCCTGACACATAATAACCACTGGTACAGAGGTGACATGGCCACATATTACCCACTAGTTAGTGACATACATCTGTACAGCATCCCACTGCTTTGTCAGAAATACATGACTGTTATGGTGGCCCAGCAGCAGTACATCTGGCAAGTATCTGAGAATAACATCACACTGGGTAAGTACACTAAGCTGCTAGGCATGTAACAAAGCACTGTGCAGGCTACAGGCAGACTGCCACAACACTGGCCTACATTTCATATGGGGGAATACACATGTACCTGCATATATAGCAGGATCTACAGGCATGTCACAGCTCAGAGTAACAGACACCTGTGTGAAAGTATATAACCACAACCAATGTGAACACAGCCACAGCCACATATGGTAAGCTAGCTTAATATTACAGTATATGGACTATCTGATCAACACCATCCTCACATGTGCCTCTCACACTAACCCTACATATACTGGGCCACTACACAGTGTGGTCTGATGCCTATCTGTGGTATGGGACATGTGTGCGTTTGGCCCTACAAACATGTAAGCCAATAGGGTAACATACACTGGAAAAGCATGTAACATCAGATAGAACAGGATCAAGAACAATGACCTCTACCACAGTCAGTACACAGGCCAAGGTACATCTTCACAATACACACACTGTCAACAATCACCATAAGTACACAGACCTCAGTACTGTACACAACCACAGAATGCCCAAGTTATGTCCTCAAATATAACCCCTACTATACATAAAATGTGTAGCAGTCTGATATCTCACTGGCTTATTATCAGATATGATGTGAATAAATAATAGTGTACAGAACATATGCACCTCTTACTGCATGACATATGTACAAAGGTTGACAGAGTTGTGGCTGGTGGCAAAAACACAGGGCCAATATTGACATGTTGGTATACATTTACTGTTGTAACAGGGTTTGTTGCGACATATGCCTATGAGGGATATGAAGTCAGTAACTCTCATAGCTGTCACCATCTGCAGACTGCAATCCTCACACTACCTTCTGCAGTTCACAGATAGATTCTCTCTGGGTAACACAGGAAACCAAAGGCACAACACACTGCCCAGTCTGCAGATGACCCTACAGATGGGGGTTTCCTCAAAAACACAGCACAGTCATGACAGGTATTAAAATATGTAGCCCAGCCATATCCACACACACCCTGTTAAACCGACATTACTCCAAATGCAGAATAACAACACTTACATTCTGTAGTCATGTCAGGTACATCCCCCTCCTGTGTGTTGGCATGTTTCCACAGTGTATGTTGTTAGAGGTAGATCCCCAATCCACCTGTGATGCTGTTTGCCAAACACCAGATCTAGGTCCTGCTCACAGTGAATGAAAAGGCCCAACACTAACATGATGTTCCTAGATATTGGAGTGTGTTTCCTTGCAATTGGCTATCGGAATGTTACCACAGCTGTTTCACATGCAATCAGCTAGAGGACGGCTGCAATTTGTGCAGAGGCCATCAGCTGATCATGAGCATCACTTACAAAACACTTGCTGCTGCCTAAGCAAAGCAGGTGTAGATCTCCACATCCACCAGAGAGGAAGTGTGAGAGGCACATAGAGACAAACTAAGTCAGGGTGGGTGTAGGAGAGTAAAACCTAAGCATGCTTGTGTCACACACCTACCAGTACAGGGTATCAAACCCCTGCCTGCCTATGTATTGTTATCATGTGTCTATGCAGTTATTGCATGTGCCACTTAGCTTACATGTTTAGAAGCTGTCCAAACGTATATGTGATGGTGAGTGACATCTGCAACAGTGATATGGTAGTGATACAATAGGTGTAGTAAACGTCCCTGTCCACATGAACAGGTGTCAGCATCAACACAGCCACACTCTCTCAGGGACTCACACACATTGACACACTTGGCAGGGTCAGGAATACACTTCCTAACTAGTTAGTTTGCCACAATACAGGACTGTTCAGGTATCATATCCATCACAGGGGTTATTCAGAGGTTATATGGACAAAAGGTATACGAAGGCATCTGACATCAGACAGCATGCTTCAGTATGCCAATGGGGGTTGTAGTAAGTGTGAATGTGGTTGAAAGCAATATACACCACACACACAGACACTGGGTGCCAATACTGACATGCATGTGTGCATTGCTTCACAGGTGTGTAGCGGTTGACTGTGCCAGAAGGCTATACAAGACTAGGTGAAGGGTATACCTTGGCATCAGGCCACATGACAGTGGTCTGCAGTGTGGCTCAGGAGTGTAGTGTCTGGATTGGCCCACACAGGTGGGTATTGTATTCATCATCCAATCACCGGGGTAACTATTGTGTGTGGCCATTGCTGTGCAATGCTTGCCATGTATGTGTTCTTTAGTCCATGACATGGACACTTTCTGGGATGTGCATATGTCCCACATCCATGTACAGTAACATGTGGAACTGTACCTTGGGTGTCTGGCCCATGTTGTGTACAGAGATTGTTATTATCAGATGTGCCTGTCCTGACCTCATGCCCGGAACAGGAAATGGACAGCAGGTTGACCCTGCACCCACATTGATGGCATGATACAGGTATTCCCTGATGTCAGTGGCATCTGTCCATACAGGGCATGTGTATAAGGCATGGTATATCCTTTGTGGGTTACATTTGATGGCATCACAGTTGTTGCAGGCGTCCAGTGGGGAACGTAGTGAAGGCACACTGTCTGCATGTACGTGCATATTGTACTGATGGACAGGGTGCCATGCCCTCTGTAGTCCACTACAATCACACCATGGTTACTATCTGTGGGCAATATGCATTGTACTACCAACATAGCGGTTGTTCCCTAGGCAAGTGTGTTTGTGTATGAGACATGGGTTTAGAGTGTTCTTTGTGTAATACAGGGGTTGCTGACTTTGTTCACCAGGCCTTGATGTCAAATGTAGGGGTATGGATTGCCACCCTAGCCTCTTGGCTATTTCACATCCATTATCCTTGTAAGGTGGACATTGTGACATATAATAGGGCCACCATATAAGAAATTTGCAAAACCCACTGCACAATGAGTCCAGTTGTTACACACTCATAGCCACCTCCACACAGGATACAGATGACAAGCACAGACACAAACTTACCATGTCTGGGATTAGAACTCCTACCTAACTAGTTTATTACACTACAGCAATATGCAGTTATATGACGTGCAATGGAGATTACTGGACTACTCCTTCCCAAAGGTGCATTTCACTGGGTATGACATCAGCAGGCTTGCCAAAGAAGGTCATTGGAGGTTGAAGTGACTGTGAATGTCCTCAGAAGCATTGCACCCTACACAGACAAGGGCACACACACAAACATCCACACTTGTCATGTGTGAGGGAATGGAACCCCTACCAAAGTCCTATATCACACTGCCGCATTACATTGTTATAGGATGCACCACAAAGATTACTGGGCTATTTCTTTTCCAAAGGTGTATTTCACAGTGAATAACATCAGCAGGCTTGCCAAAGTAGGGCATTTGAATTGTAGTGAGTGTGACTACCCTAAAAAGCATTGCTCCCTACCCAGACGAAGAAGCATACACACTTGTCATGTGGGGGAATCGAACCCCTACTAAAGTGCTACATTACATTACAGCATTGCACTGTTACAGGATGCACCACAGATATTACAGAGCTACTTTGTTCCCAAAGGTGTATTTCTCAGTGAATGACATCAGCAGGCTTGCCAAAGTAGGGCATTTGAATTGTAATGAGTGTGACTAGCCTAAAAAGCATTGCTGCCTACACAGACAAAGAAATACACCCATCCACACTTGCATGTGTGGGAATAGAATCCCTACCAAAGTACTACATCACACTACAGCTTTACACTGTTACAGAACACACCACAGAGATTACTGGGCTGCCTTATTTCCAAAGGTGTATTTCACAGTGAATGACATCAGAAGGTTTGCCAAAGTAGGGTATTTGAACTATAGTGAGTGTGACTAGCCTAAAAAAACATTGTCCCCTAAAATGAACCAGACACAAGTGCAATGTCTTGGATTAGAGCACCTACCTAAGTAGTTTATCACACTACAGCATTATGCAGTTATAGGACACGCCACAGGGATTACTGAGTTCCACTTTTCCCAAAGGTGTATTTCACAGTGAATGACATCAGCAGGCTTGCCAAAGTATGGCATTTGAATTGTAGTGAGTGTGACTAGCCTAAAAAGCATTGCTCCCTACACAGATAAAAAACACACAAACATCCACACTTGCCATGTGTGGGAATAGAACACCTGCCAGAGTACTATATCACACTACACTGCTATAGGACACAGAGATTATTGGTCTACATTTTTCTCAAAGGTGTATTTCACAGTGAGTGACATCAGCAGGCTTGCCAAAGTATGGCATTTGAATTGTAATGAGTGTGACTATCCTAAAAAGCATTGCCCCCTAAACAGACAGATAAACACAAGCACAATTGCCATGCCTGGGATTTGAACACCTACCAAACTAGTTTATCACACTACAGCATTATGCAGTTATAAGACATGCCACAGAGATTACTGAGCTATTCCTTTCTCAAAGGTGTATTTCACAGTGAATGACATCAGCAGCCTTGCCAAAGTGGAGCATTTAATTTGTAGTGAGAGTGACTCGCCTAAAAAGCATTGCTCTCTACACGGACAAAGAAACACAGACACAAACATTCACACTTACCATGTGTTGGAATAGAACCCCTACCCAAATGCAATATCACACTATAACATTAAGCAGTTATAGGACACGCCACAGAGAATGCTGGGCTAGTTGTTTCACAAAGGTGTATTTCACACTGAAGGACATCAGCAGCCTTGCAAAAGTAAGGCATTTGAATAGTGAGTGTGACTAGCCTAAAAAGCATTTCTCCCTACACAGACAGAAGCACACAAACACACAGTTGCCATGTCTGGGATTAGAACTTCTACCTAACTAGCTTGTCACACTACAACATTACATAGTTATAGGACACACCACACAGATTACTGGGCTTCTCTATTCCCAAAGGTGTATTTCAAAGTGGATGACATCAGCAGGCTTGTCATAGTAGGGCTATGGGGTGGGCAATGTGTGTGCATGGGCGATAACCCATTCATCTAGAGGTTGACACACCACATGCAGGTTTATATACCGCAGGTACGTGTATACAACTGCTAGATGACTACTGCCTTGTACAGTCATGTTGCACAGCTAGCACTTGCACCACAGAGTCTGTACTGCTGACGGATGTCAGTGACTAATTTCTACAGTGAGCGACATTTACGCATCATGTGGTTGTAGCCATTTGGCTGTGTGCTGGGTGGGACAGGCCTCATGATGGAAGGGTCTTTGTCACTGTCACTCTCTTCCACACATCTATGTATGTCTACTTTTGGCATATTATAGTGTGCTGTCCTTGGATATATGTGTGCATTCCTATCCAATGTGTGTGCAAAGCATGACTGGTGCATACTGAGGAGTGTATGCACTAACATCTGCAGCTCTCAGATATGTATTGTCCACTGTTGTTTACAGACATGGGCTTCATTTGTTTAAGTGTGTGAGCATGCCCAGTATGACCTTTCAGTATGTTGTTGTCTGACATTACCTACATTTCTCTAAGTGCCTGAGCATGCCCAGTATGCCCTTCTGTATTGAATGTGTGGATCCATTTCAGGTAGTTTGTACTCCAGTGCAGACCTTTGTGTTCTACACCTGCAGGTAGCAAACTGTTTTTGTAGAATACCTGCAGATCAGTTGGCAATATGGGTCAAACTGTGCAAGGGATAGTGTGTACTGTAGGTGATTGTGTCTGTGCTGCTTCTGCTACATGGTACTGGTGTTAGCAGAGATATTCAGATGTGTACTGTTATATACTGTGATGTTGTATGTCCTCAAGTACTGTCAGATGGACATTCTTGCTCACAGTGATATCCTGGGGAACAAGGGTGAATGCAGCTGTGTCCAGTATTGTGGACAAACGCCTACATATTAATGGAGAGTTATGCCATTCTGGAGGGGGGGTGCAGACACTTGCTGCTGGGTCTCTGTATCCAGTTCAGCACCTTGTTACAGTGCTGGCAGAGGATCCCATACTTGTACATCCATCTACATTACAGTATGGCCTTATCTTGCTGTGGCAATACCTCACAGCTGTACAGATTCACACAGGTTAACCAGAGGCAGGGGTCATAAGTCAGGACATTACCCCTATTGTGGCCACCCATGCCACCAGGGACAGTATGTGCACACAGCTGTATGTTGGACCTTGCACATTCCATGCTGGCTATGCTCCCACCCCCCCCTCTATTATTCTATCCTTTTCCAAACATTATGCATACATTCTCTGATATTTTCCCTTAGGTTGTCACCTCATCACAGCTGTGTTTTGGTGTTGGTCCACAGTTCATACAGTGGAACATGGTGGACATGTTACTATGGTTTGTCCACATTGCCTTGCATATGGCTTATGTGGAGTGTGTTATGTTGTTATTTGGGTGGCCATGACATAACATGCATTGGCAGTATGTGTGAGACATAAGCCTTTGGCAGAGGCCTGTAGGCCATTTGTTGGTGATGTAGCCCAGCTGTGGCAGACCATTGCATTCTGTTGGTCCTACAGTCCCAGACCACCATACAGTATATTCCCCCGAGGTGAAAGGGTAGGTGTGCTAGGTGTTCATGCCAATACTTTCTATCACTATTGATCAGGTGGTGTGGATGCTGGCAGGGTGCTACTTACAGCTAGGGACACACTTGCATGGGACATGTAGTGTATGGCATGCTGCATTCTTTTGCTATTGCCATACACAGGTGGGGGTCATATTGTACCTATTCCCAACAGCAGGAATACAACCAAAGCGGTACCTGTGGCTGGTATGTGGGTGAGCTGGATGCATGTATGCTATGGACACTACTTGCATCTGACTCACATATATGCATGGGGCATTCCACTTATGCTAACTTGTGCAGGTACATCAGGTGTTTCCCAATACATCAGTCCTATCACCTTTGTGATCTGCAAGTGTTCGGCCAGATGACACCGGTATTCCCTTCTACAGGCCCAGATAATGTGATGCAGACCTGTATGTACAATTCCAAGGGTGTGTCCATTTCATGGTTACATATTATATACTGTATGTCTGGGGTACTGTTCCCTGTGTACTGCTTGTATATCTAGCCCAACAGCCATGCCATGTCCATATTTCATATGGTGACACATATTACCACCATACATTTACAATGGCTTACTGCTAGCATATGTTATATTGGGAGGAATTGTCTTTGGCACTGCAGTTGTGAGGACTTGGCCCTGTCATCGGCAGTAGTGGGCAATGGCCACCGTGTCAGACCTCAACATGCATACATACTGACCACTCTCACACAATATGAAACACACACCAACCTAACACACACATACCTGCATATTGTACAAAAGCTACAATCTATCCTGCTACCTTGGCCACCTCTGGGCATCTGTGCTCCACTGGTATTATACCTACACATACATGTTACTACATGTCTACATCAGATTGGGGGGCACACCTGACTGTTACTACATTTCTACATAGGATTTGGAGGGCACACATGACTATTACAACATGTGTACATCAGGTTGGGGGGGCACACCAGACTGTTTCTACTTTTCTACATAGGATTTGGGGGGGCACACCTGACTGTTGCTACATTTTTACATAGGAATGGGGGCCCTACCTGACTGTTACTACATGTCTACATAGGATTGGGGGGGCACACCTGACTGTTACTACATGTTTACACAGGATTTGGGGGGGGTAAACCTGACTGTTTCTACATTTCTACACAGGATTGGGGGGCACACCTGACACTTGTACACATTTGCTATGACTGTACTGGTATGGCATGTACTCCATTTCATTCTGTTTTCTAACCTATCATGCTGACTAGAGGCATATCAGTGTACTACAAGTCTTAGGTTTGATTGACCTACATATTAGTTTCTGACTTCCTACCCATCAGAACTAATATCCCACTGCCTGACCTGATGAAGTCTGTCTGTGTAGGCCTTGGGGGGTTACCCATGGGCATTATTCAGAGGCCTTAGCACAGCCTTTGTTTGTGCTTGTCTACACCTGTCCTGCTGGCTGAGACTGTTGTTGGGTATGTAAACCTCCCTGACTGGCATTAGTGTGTCATATGGACACACATGTGGTCCAGCATATTTCCTGAGGTGGGTTTTGTCACCATATGTAGTACTGGCTACTATGGTGACACCAGTATTTGCTACAGATCTCATGCTGCCACTATAAGTGCCTACTATCTGCTGGCATCCCATTCAGCCACCCGAATTCCTTGCATGTTCACATCCATACCATAGATACAGGTAACAACACATACTACTCCATTTGGCAATTGGCAAGGAGAGTGCCTTACCTTGTGGGAGTGCCAGTATTGAGGATGGTGCTGGAGGGCTGCCTATGTCAGATGAAGATAGTACAATCCCTACACCTGGTTGAGCACAGGTAGTATCATGTTTGGCATCCTTTTTATTGTAGTGCAAGTCAGAGAGAAATGTCATTCCCTGGGTAAATCCTATGTCAGTGTATGTGCTATGCCTTGCCTCTTTGCCAAGGCCAGGGCATACTGGGCATGCCTCTTTCTGACTACTGAGACAGGCTCAGGTTGTTCCTCCGAGTCACTCCGTGGCTGTGCAGGCCTTGGCAATGGTGGGGGGCTGTGTGGCCCTGCCCTGTGCTGTTTCTGCTGTAGCTGTTTCCACAGGATCATACTGTGTAGCGTGGCACATACGATGACAGTTTGAGCACATGTAGCTGATGAGTATGGCAAGGCTCTACTGGATGTGTCCAGGCACCGGACCTGCGACTTGAGCATCCCAAACACATGCTCTATTATAATTCTAGTCTGAGCGTGTGCCTCATTACGGAGTTCTTGTTTGGGTGTGTGCGCATTTCTGATGGGTGTCATCAGCCACGGCTCCAGTGTGTAACCAGTATCCCCCACTAGGTGACTGTAAGGGATGTCCCCACTGGCAAATCACTGGTACAGCTGTGTCAGATGCCAGATGTGGGAATCGTGATAGCTTCCAGGACAGCCAGCACACACATTCATTATAATGCCCTGGGCTTCACACATGACCCGGCAGTTGATGGAGGAGAAGCCCTTGCGGTTGATATAGACCCTACCCCGCTCACCGGGTGGAGCTTTGATGCATATGTGCGTGGAGTCTATAGCACCCACTACCTCAGGGTATTCTGCTATTTGGTGGAAGAGATGCCTATTGCTGGCCAATGCCTCACGGGTGTTGGGGAAATATATGTGCTCACAGGCATGTACTATCATGGCATCCAGAAACTGGTGGAGTACCCTGGATGCTTATGCCTGTGAGATCCCCATGATATCCCCAGCTGGCCTTTGGAAGGTACCTGTAGCTAGTATTCTTAGGCCTACATGTACCTTGGTATCCACTGGGATGGGTTCCCCTCTTTTAGTTCTGTGTGTGAGGCATGGCCAGCACAGCTCAACAGTTTACAGTAGGAGGTCCCTGTCCACCCTATAGCGCTCCAATATCTCCAGCTCATGTAGCCCCTGGTAGGTTACCCTGGGTCTGTACACTCTTCTTCGTCTCCTCACTGTGGATTGCTCAACAGCATTCTCATCCTCACCACACTCAGCCTCTTCCACATGTTGTTGTATGATAGCCATTGCAGCCCCTATAATTTTGTTGGTTTTGTTTGTTAAAATTCCCCTGCTTGTATACACCAGTGGCGTAGAGTATGTGGGAAAACCAAAGGGAAAGGTGTTTGCATAATTTATATTAGAGTTCTGGGCTGGGCTGGGCTAATGCCTGTGTAATTGGCTGATTCTGATACATTTCACCTGCCACCTATGCTAGTTCTCCTTGATTATCTTCCTACTACTGTTTTCCCTTCCCACTGCCTTCTTTTTAAGACCAGGGGTAAACCACACAAGCACAGTGCTCAAATGTGCACAGAGCTGCTATTTCCTGGTTTACTTTTTTTTTTCTTTAAAACCCGGTGCGTGGTGCGCACACCCGTTTAGGCAATGTAAAGAGGGCTAGGCAGCCTCAGACACACCCCCTTGCTTAGCTCTGCTAAGCTAAGGGAAAACCTGAGCCACAGGGCTCCAATCTGCTTACAGTATGCCTGGCACACCCCTTTTGATGTCAGCTAACTCCTAGACTTGCACCAAGCTATTCCTGCTCTTGGATCTGGGATTCAGTATCATTCCTCTCATTTGCATAGGATTGCCTGCTGATGCACAGTTACAGGTCCCACACTGAGCCTCCCCCTTAGCAACCACTATTCACTGGCCATCTTGTCTTCTGCCTGCCATTGAGTATAATGGCAAAATAGTGATTTTGGTTAGAATGCTTATTTTAGGTTTCTTTTTTTATTTTTCGCCCGATTCCATTTGGGAGCCGCTGCCCTACGCTTAAACAGCCGAGATCGGCTAAAAAAAATAAAAGTTGATTTTTTTATTTTTGCAACTGTTTTCCATGCCTTATATTTGGCCATTGGCATGCTTTCTACATAATATCCACCCTTTATTTGGAGCTGTCATGGCTCCGTTTTGTAGTTTGCAGAAATGTACTCGGTTACTGGCCGAGTACATTTCTACAGATTACACTAGTCCTGCATGGCCGGCTTCCAGCTTCCTGGATCATAAATTCACCTCATTTGCATGGATTTCACCTGCAAATGGGGTAATTTGCATACAGGAGCTGAGTCTATGCAGGACTAGTGCAGGAGCGCTTGTGCACATCCCTACAGCTTATTCCTGGATCGCACAGCAGACATATTGTCTGCTTGAGCTCCTGCACTAGTCCTGCACACCATGCAGGGCTTGCTGAATCTGGGGGTATATTTGAGACTGTATTTTCAGCAGAAAATTTTCTTGGAGAAGATGATAAAAAGAAAGACTGTTACCCATGGAATCTTTATGTGATAGCATTTAACAGAGAAACAGAAAAGAAGATTCATGTACAAGTTTGAACAGAGGTCGAAAGAGAGACTTTGAAAAGACATTTGAAAGCTTTATGTAAAGGAGTACTGGACTTTGCAAACGTTTATGACAAAAGGAATTTGTGGACTGGTGGCTGGGATTGTAATATTGTGTTAAAAATAGAAAGAGAAAAATTACACATATACCAAGCATGATAAATGTGATGGGGAATAGGGGTGTTGTAAAATACTGGAGGCAACTTAAAACATGCTTTTTTGTGTAAAAGAAAGATATTTGATAAGTGACAAAATAAAATGTTATATTTGTGGGGAAATGAGACATGATGCAAGAAAATGTGACTTGAAATGTTATAAATGTAACAAAATAGGAAATTTATGGATGGATTGCAAAAATAAAAATAACAGTAAGGAAAAAGAAACAGAAAGAGAAGAAAATGAGCAAAGGGAATAAATATTAGAAGTAGTATAAAAAGAAGAAAAACTAGATGAGAAAAAATAATAAAGAAGACATAGAAGGAAGTTCTGAAATGAGTGATGAAGAAGACATAAACTGGGAGGTAGTAAAAGGGAAAAATAATTATATTGGTAAAAGGGTAAAATATAGAAAAAATAAAAATTTAAAAGGATAAGTACAAAAAAAAGAATGAAAATGAATGAAAAAGAATATATACAACTAAAGACTGTGGGTTGATATGATGGTTAAGGTGTTTGACTCACAGACACGAGGTTCTGTGTTTGATTCTCACCTTTAAAAAGGACATTAGTTAGGCTTAGAATAGCCTGTTAAAAAAGCTAGCCTAGAAATTAGCTATGAATTTATGAAACCATGAATCTAAGGAAAGGGAAAAATGAAAATTTGAGAGTGCATTCTGTAACTGTGATTTGAATGGTTTAATACATATGATGTAATTATATTAGAAGACACAAGATTTTTAAGAAACGAAGAAAGATTACAGAAAGGAAAGATAATCCAGAATTTGGGAAATGAGAGATGTTCTGGAATAGACTCATTCTCTAGAAAAACAGTAATGATATTAGATGTAATATTAGCAAAGACATGAAGATTAACCATTGTAGATTTAAAATGGAAAGAACAAGTATATAGAATTATAACATTATGTGCTTACACTAACAGTAAAGAAAGGGAAAACTTGTTTCAGCAGATTTTAGACTATGTAGTGATAAATATGAATATTACAATAACAGAAGACTTTAATTGTGATTTAAGAGGCATATAAGCAAAATGTTAGAAATTGTAAGATGTGGCAAGTTAAAACTTTGGGATAAAAATTCATGGACATACAAAAGGGATATGTACAGAACTGAAATAGATTATTTTAGAGTATTAGAATGTTTAGTTCTAGGAGAAATGGAGGTAGTTGAAACAGGATTTTCTGATCATCTTCAATATGGCTAATGATAAATGAAAATAAGGAATAGCCCTTCACAAACTCTCCTGGATGGGATCATCTAACCTACCTGTCCATAACCAACTCACCCTAGCTCATCAACTTCTTCACCCTAGCTCATCAACTTCTCTACTACCCTAACAAAACACCAGCCCTTTACGGCCTAATCAACCACTACACCAACAGTCGTCAGCTAAGATCCACCAATAAGGGTCTGGTAGAGGTATCCAAAAGCAAATATAATTCAGGTGACTCCCTATATTCCTGTACCATTGCAAACATGTGGAACTCCTTCCCACTTAAAGTTAGTACATAGACAGACAAACATAATTTCAAAAATCAACTAAAATCCTACATCAAGTCCTGGATATGTACATGTTCCAGTCCAGGTTAACTCATTTACAATCCATCTAGCCTCTTTAATCCATATGCATCTGTTACAAGGTCTTCCTTCATCTGGAAAACCCAAATAATACCTTGGAATACAAGTTACTTCAATTCTTAAGGAATTATGTATAATTTAATTCAGCTTAGTTTACTGTTATGTTTCCCAATGTGGTGGAATTACGTTTAAAATACTATGAGACTAGTAAGTTTAACAATGTTGTGTATTTTTCTTATCTCTCCACTGTATTACTAATATTCCTAAGGGAACCTTTGTCAAATTGTTAGCCTGTTTTCTAAACAGTTGTATGCTCTCTTTCAACAAACATTTTATATGTTTAATCATTTCTTGATTGTCTAATTGTATGGAGCTTGTCTCCCCGTGCCTCCGTTGAAAACAGGACAATCTTGCCCAGTCGGACTTACCGGGTAAACAAATGTAAAATAAATAAATATCTAAAAACAGACAAAGGAATAACAAGGATAAATGAGAAAGCATGGAATGAAGAAGGAAAGAGATTAATAATACAGTTATGGAGAGATCATATTACTATAAGAACATTTGATAAAAACTGGTCTGATTGGTAGATGATATTTAAGGAAACACATATAAAATGTTTTTTTTACAGTGGTAATATGATGTGAGAAAACTAGAGAAAGAAAATATAAAAGAACATATAATGATGAATTGTAAGATTTAGAACATAATGATAGAAAGTACTTTGACAAAGCAAAAAATTATATGAAAGAAACCTAGAATTGTTATTTAAGCAAACATATGTTTACAAGGAAACAGAAAAGTATCAAGTTACTTAAGCAGGTTAGTAAAGGAAGATGATAGTATAATAAGAGAAATAAAAAATATAAAAGGAGAAATACAAAAAACTCAGGAAAAGATTATGAATAGTGTAGTACAACATGTACAAGAAATGTTTAAAGAAAAATGAAGGTAGTGAAAAAAACATTGGAAGTAAAAAAAGTTAACAGAAAAAAAAGAGATGTCTTTAAATGAGCTTGATAAAGTACTAGGACAAGTAAATACAGATTGAGCTGCAGGCCCAGATGGAAGAGGCTGTAAAATGTATAAAAATTTATGGGATGGGCAAAAAAATTATAAAGATTTAGATTGAAAAATTAAATGAAGGCTTTATGTATAAAGAATTATGAAGTGGAATATTTAAATTCATATGGAAGAAGGAGACTAGAAGAGAATTAAAAAAACTGGAGACCAATAGTATTGAATAATAATCATTATAAGATCTTTATGAAAATAATACAAAAAATATTTGAAACTAAAATGGAAAATATGAAAGATAGCATATATAGTATAAAGGGAAAGGGTTGTCAAGAATTATTAATGGTAGTTGGAGAAATTATGGATGATATAATGAACAGAAAAGAAAAAGTGAAATAATGATAGGAGACCTTAGGAAGAAATTGACAGAAGTGGACATGAAATCTTATGAGTAATAATGAAATAATATAATATAAGTGAGAATGTTGGGAAGTTATGTCTATCAATGTATAGCAATAAATACTTGTAAATGGCTGGTTAAGCCAAAAGGTAAATATGAAGAGTGACTGAAGACAAGAATGTCCAATAAGTTGTAAACTGTTTTAATTATCTATGAATGTGATAGTATGTAAAATAAATTACACTTGAAGGAAGCAGATAACACCTGAAGGGTTAAGAATTCCAGTTCTTTGAACATATGCAGATGACATTATAATAACTTCAAAAATCAAAATCTGATAAAAAAGTAACAATTTGCACAAATGAGCATCTAGAGATGATAGAGATTTTTTAAGAGAAAAGTAAAGATTTATGGCTGTAGCAAAGATCGAGGTATACACTTTTCAAATTTGGGAAAAAAGATGTAAGTAGAATTCAATGAGAAATAAAGCAAAAATATCTTTTCTGGAGAACATATAAATCATTCAGAAAAAAAGGCTTAAATGGTAAATTCAGTACTGATGGGAAAATAGCATATTTAGCAAGTGTATTTATGTTGCCAACAGTGTTTGCAAAATAATTATTGCAGATATGTTTTTCATTTATATGGGGTTCTGGATTAAACCTAGTAAAAAGAGAAGTTTTCTATGGCAATAAAGAGGAAGGAGGTTTAGGGTAAATTAATAGTAGAATATACTGCTTCATTAAATTTGTACGAAGTGCTAAAGTGAATAAATGAAAAAACATGAGAAATAAGTAGTAAAACTGTATAAATATAATAAGTGTTCAGGTATAGTGAAAAAGAGTAAAACAGAAAAAGAATGCATAAAAGAAGAAATAAAATGTTACCAAGAAAAAATATTTTGTGGATAGTAAAAATTGATGATTTATGTTATTTAACATTTGTTAATCGGGGAAGTTTGACTAGGACAGAACCTATTTTCAGTGAAAGCCTGGGGAGAAATGCTCCAGACATGTCTTTGGAATGTGGGAGGAAACCGGAGTACCCAGAGGAAAGAAATGCAAATGCAGGAAGTTCATGCAGACTCTGCACAGAAGGAACCCAAACCCAAGAATCAAACCAGAGAACCTCTTGCTGTGAGTTGACAATGTTAACCGCTGCACCACTGTGTCATCACGATATAGAAAAAGATAGAAAAGTATGGTATAAGAATGTAACGATAAAACATTACTATGTAAAACCATGGGAAAACCTGACTGAAAAAAAAAATTG
>NC_056741.1:1005579267-1005609267 GCF_019279795.1 Protopterus annectens | reverse complement strand
AGTGCCAACTTCACCCCTCTCTCACCCCCTAAATGGCCTATCTCAATACTGGAAGATTGCCGAATTCTGGTAATAATGGCCACACAGGTAAAAAACACACTCTCCAAAGCTAAGAATACAGCATCCATGGGACCAGATGGCATCCCGGGCTGTGTACTACATGAACTACAAAATGAACTGGTACCTCACCAAAGTGTCATGTTTAATAATACCCTCACCTCAGGCTTCATGCCCACTGAGTGGCACACAGCTACAGTTATCCCACTCCACAAGAAAGGATCCACCTTGAATCCTGGGAACTACCGCCCCCTCAGTCTGACAAGCCTGATCTGCAAGGCCATGGAAGGTATTATAATGGAACTTATAAACAAAGATATTGGCAACCTTAAAACACTGCACCTCACCAAGTTTGGGTTTGTGAAGGGCTGATCTTGTCTCCTGAACCTGATTGACTTCTTCGAATCAGTCTCCAGAGCCATTGATGAGGGTAAGACAGTCCACACAGCCCATCTGGACCTCGCCAAGGCCTTTGACACCCTCCCCCACTCTGGAATCATAGATAAACTTACTAAGCTGGGCATTAATTCCTACGTCACTTGATGGTTTGCCAACTGGCTTATTGACAGAACCCACACTGTAAAAGTAGCTGACTCCAAATCTAGATCCAGACAAGTGACAAGTGGAGTACCTCAGGGTTCAGTCCTGGGACCTCTCTTGTTTGGCATCTACTTCTCTGAAGTACAGGCCAACACTAAGGGACTCTGGCTAACAAAGTTCGCAGATGACTGCAAACTGGGAGCCATTATTGAATCCCCAGATGATGTCGCTACTCTACAAAGGGCCTTTCAGAAACAGATGCTTGGTGCCAGAGCCATGGGCTCAAGCTCAATGCCAAGAAATATATAGTTATCCCCTTTGGGAAAAAACATGTACCCATGAATTACCACATAGGTGGCAGTACACTAAACACCGAAAGTGTGATAAGAGACTTAGGGACACAGGTGTACAGTGGTCTCACCTTCAATAACCACATCGCCACAACAGTCAGGAAATCGTTCTATGTGGCACACCTCATCACTAAGGGCTTTTCATCCAGAAAAATGGAGGTCATTGTTCCACTGTACTCATCCCTCATTAGACCCATTATAGAATACAACACCCCATTTGGTATGCACCTCTCAAGACATCTGCAACAACTGGAAAGGCTGCAGAAATACCTCACTAAAAGAATCACAGGCCTAAAGCAGATGCCCTATGCTGACCGCCTTAAAAAACTCCAGCTATACTCTGTCACTTATCGTCTGCTACGAGGCGATCTCTGCTTAACATACAAGGCCATGTCAAACCCAGAGCTGTTGGACATGCTACACTTAAAGAAATCCCAATCTGTCAGAGCCACACGCTCCAGGGATCTAAACCTTGTCATCACAATAAACAAAACATGCTGGAGGGAGAGGTTCCTGACCCAGAGACTCCTCAGACTCTGGAATAGACTGCCCATACATGTCAAGCAGAGCACCTCTTTGGCCCTCTTCAAAAGGAACTTTGATGATTGGATGGGAGAAAGGAAATTCACCCTGGGGATCACGTCAGTCGCCCTGCTAGACAGGGGTCCAGGGAAGTAAATAGTGTGGGAAGAAATAGCCAGGGAATTGTTATGGCTAGGCTTGTATAGGCCCTAGAGCCAATAGCCTAGTACCAACCTATGAACCTATGAACCTATAAACCTCCATCTGCCTACAGAGGCAGGCTCAGAATGTTCCTCCTCTGAGTCCCGCTGTGCCTGTGGAGACCTTGGCAATGGTGGGGGGCTGTGTGGTCCTTCCTCCTTTTGTTCCTGCTGCAGCTGTTTCTGCAGGATCATATTGTGTAGCATGGCACATACTATGAACATGTGTGCACATGTGGATGGAAAGTACTGCAAGGCTCCACCAGATATGTCAAGGCAGTGGAACTGTGACTTGAGCATCCCAAACACATGCTCTGTAATGATCCTGTTTTGTGCATGTGCCTCATTATGGCATTCTTGTGTGGCTGTGTGTGCATTTCTGATGGGTGTCATCATGCATGGCTCCAGTGCGTAGTCAGCATCCCCCACCAGAAGGCGATATGGGATGTCCCCACTGGCAAACACCTGGTACAGCTGTGATGAATGCCAGATGTGGGAGTTATGATATCTTCCAGGGCTGCCAGCACACACATTCATGATAACACCCTGGGCATCACACATGACCTGGCAGTTGATGGAGTGGAACCCGTTGCTGTTTAAGTAGACCCTACCCTGGTCACTGGGTGGTGCTTTGATGTGGATGTGCATGCAGTCTATGGCACCCAGTACTTCCAGGTATTCTGCTACATGGTGGAAGAGATGCATATTGCTGGTCTTCTCCTCGTGGGTGCTAGGGAAGTAAATGTGCTCAACGGCATGTGATCACATGGCATCTAGGAACTGATGGAGTATCCTGGATGCTGATGCATGTGAGACCCCTCATGATATCCCCAGTTTGTCTTTGGAAAGTACCTGTAGCTAGTATTCTTAAAAGCTACACATACCTTTTTTTCCACTGGGATGGGTTCCCCTCTGTTGGTTCTGGGTATGAGGTGAGGCCTGCATAGCTCAACAAGTTGCTGGATTATGTCCCTATCCTTCCTGCAGTGCTCTACTATCTCCAGATCACGTAGCTCCTGGTAGGTTACCCTGGGTCTGAACACTCTTCTCGTCCTCCTCGGTCTGAGTTGGTTGTCAGCATTATCCTCCTCACCACCCTCAGTCTCTATAACATACTAATAGATCAGAGCAGCAGTGGCCCCTAACATGTTTTGTTAGTTTTGTCAGTTTAAAATTCCCCTGAATGTGTTTACCAGTGGTGTAGAGTTTGTGGGAAAAAAAAACAGACTGAAAGGTGTTAGCATAGTTTATAGTAGTGTGCTGGGCTGCTGCCTGTGTAATTGGCTGATTCTGCTGCATTCCATCTGCCAGCTATGGTAGTTCTCCTTGATTGCCTTCCTTCTGCTGTGCTGTTTCCCCTTCCCATTTTCTCCCCGTTTAATCCCCAATGCGAGCCATGCATACTCAGTGCTCAATTGTAAACAATTCTGCTATTTCCTTTTTTTTTTTTTTTTTTTTTTTTTTTTAGGTTCGGTGCATGCCGTGCACACCTGTTTAGCTAAAGTTAACAGTTTTAAGCAGAACTGGCCCTCTGTGGATGCGAACATGCTCTGCATTTCATGGAATAAGACAATACAGCCTCAGACACATCCTCCTACTTAGCTGTGCTTAGCTAAGGGCAAACATGGGCCATTGAGCTCCAATGTGCTTACAGCAAGCATGACACACCCCCTTTTCATGTTAGCTGCTCCTCCTGTCTACACAGTAGTGTTAGAGCACCTACACGGTTAGGTGCAGTCTGACACTTAGAAGAAATTTGTGATTCAGTATAAATCTCCTCATTTGCATACACCACTGTCTTACTCCATAGTTACCACACTTAGACTGGCCCTTTCCCCTTAGCAAGCACTATTCCCTGGTATTGTTTTCATTCTTCATGGCATTGACTGTAATGGCAAAATTCAGATTTCTGTAAAAATTGACCCCCCTCCCCCCTTTTTTTTTATTTTTGGCATGATCCTGATTGCACGCTGCTGCCCTATGCTTAAATGGCCAAGATCGACCAAAAAAAAAAGTTTTATTTTAAAAAATTGAAACTATTTATCATGCCAATGGCCATATATTTAGCTACTGGCATGCCTACTAAATATAACACATGCTTTATTATGAGCTGTCATGCCTCCGTTTTCTAATTTGCAGAAATGTGTTCAGCTAGTAACTGAACACATTTCTGCTTCTTACAGTATTCCTGCACAGACACCTTCCTGCTTGCTGAATCGCTAATTCACCTCATTTGCTTGGTTTTCACCAGCAAATTAGGTAATTAGCATTAGGCAGTGGTGTCTGTGCAGGAATAGTGCTGCCAAGCTCATGCATATCAGATCAGTTGTTTGCTGAATCGCTCGGCGGACATATTCTGTGCAGCAGCTGCTGCACTATTCGTACACTTCGTGTAGGGTTTAATGAATCCCGGGGTTAGTTTAGATATCGCACAAAAAGAAAGTCAATTAGCCAGCATGACTTCATGTCCAAACTGAATATATTATATTCAAAGTTAAAATTTTGTAAATGATCATGGGTCTTGTTGTTTCTTTGACTTTTTTAGCAATGATTAATAGTGGCAGACATGGAGCCCATAATTTATCATTCTTTTTTTTTCTGAAAGGGACCTTTATACACAATAATATCAAAACTAGAATGTTTGAAGAGCACATAAAATTTTGCTCTATCAGATATTCTTGTGATGTGAATAAGGATTTGAATTTGTCATATACTCAATTTGCAGTTACAATCACATTTTGTGTCATGGATATATTCATTTGCTTCAGTACAAGTGATATAGATGCCAAACAGCAATGACACAGTATCTATGCCTCAAACATTTTTTCAAAGATTTGTAATTAATTTTCATGCAGTTCGATAGAAACGTGAGACTGAGCTGTTTAGCAGCACTGTTGTAAGAAAAAGAGCTGTTAATGTGAAATCTGAATGTGCATCAGAGACAGAGACAAGAATGCAAGTCAGACCATTGAGTTTGCCATTTTTTTCATAGCACCCTTTCTACACACTCTAAGGATTCGCAGTCAAGTGTATGACATTTTCTCACAACGTCATTATCTGAAATTTTTGAACCTAAACAGTCAATCATTTCAAAGAATAATAAAAAGATCTATTTTTTTAAGCGGGCAAGCTCTCTTGGTTTACATTGCTGTTATCTATTAGCTATTTACGTAAAGATAGGAAAAGCTGATAAAGCTGACCAAGGATGGAATGAATAAAGTTTACCGGCTTTTCTTGAACAAGATCACCATACAGCTTGGACTGGGCAATTTGCCCTTACCCCCCCCCCCAATAATCTCACTGTTTGGTGTTTGGTTTACAACATTTTGAGGTAACATCATGTTCTGGAAAATCTATTACTAGTAAAGGTATAGAAGGCATGTCTTTTGCCATTCATACAAATGTGCACAAACACTAACAGCAGGAGGTTTCTGTATCAAACCAAGCAAAACAGTAGCTATATTAAATGGCACACTCTTATTGTTTAAAGAACAGTGCAACATTTATGTAGATTTATAAGGTGGTTTCAATATTCAATATTCCATGTCAGTGCTATAAAAAATACAAAGCATTACTGGATTCATATCATTATCATATATGCAAATGATAACCTCAATAGTAAAAATGAGTAATAACATAAGTTATTAGCAACATTCTGGACCAGCCCATTCTATAAATTTAGGGTGGTATCACAGTTGCTAGCACTATAGCTATCTACTTATTCAACCATCTCTGAAGAGCTGTAGTATAATATACCAATCAAATATCACAAGAAACAAGGGTGAAGAGCTTAAGAAATCTAAAAATATTCCAAATTGCTAAATAAAAAAGAACCAACTGTTGTTCTTCTGGTCATGGCTATATTACATCACTAGTCTAGGACAACAGCTCTTCTGTCCTACACTATATTGTTTAACATCCAAGAAAGATATGGTGAATCTAGGTGACTGCAATGTAGAGTGAGTGGACAGAATGCACATTTATTTTATCATGATATAATTACTCTCTTTTCACTTTTAGGATCTGGGTGGTTCCAAACTGGTAGCTGAGCAGTGAGAAGATTAATTTCTAACAACAGAAAGACCCCCATGGGTAAAATGCAAATTATGCCAGCAGGCCAGATAAGAAGTGATTTTTTTGTTGCTGTTGTTGTACAACAGTAGTGCACCGAGGAAGTAACTAGATAATATATTGTCCTCTAAGCTGGTTCATAAGGTTTCTATGAATGCATGACCCTGGAAAAATTAACAATAGTAAAAAGCTTTATATAGCTTTAATCTGAAAAAAACTCAAGCTATCTTTCTAGCTGGGGAATAGAAAATTTGTTTAGTGATTTTGCCCATCTGCCTTACTAAACAAATTGTCCTTTTTTTGGTCTCCCTGCTTCCTGCCAGTGATCAGCCCTCCTTGTGATTAATCGATCCATTTGTTGGCTCAAAGTATAAGAGCTGTTCACTGGTTTTCATTCCTTGTGAGGTGAGAGCTAGTCGCACAGAGAGCATCATTCAGGCATCCATCAGGACTTTTCTGCTTAAGGTTCTAATCCTTTAATCCTTCGTATTAATTTATTGACATTTGATTACTGATATTAGTACTCATGTCACTATGCAAGGTCCTGCTATGCCCTTCTTCATTGCATGCATACTTCCACGCACACTTAGGAGAAGGTCACCTTCGCTGGCTTGGCAAGATGAATCTAATGTCCCTGATTTATGACCATACACATTCCCTGCAAGCTTTCTTTTGCATGACTGGCTGAATGGAACCGTCCTACTAGGGTGAGCGAGCTGAGTATCATCATTTCTCTTCCACTGTCCCCCATGTAGGGCCATCTGGGGCATAGTCAGAATTGATTGCCTCTATGCCAGAGAGATGGGGCTTTGTCTGGCTAATATTTTATAGCTTTATGAACCATATATGATTAAAAGGCACTGTCAGATGTCTAGTAATGTAACAATCTAAAGAAATAAACATCATGGATACAGCCTTGATTCTCCTTAATTGAGATAAGCCTAAATTCTTCCAGTTATGAACTTAAAAGTGAAAGATTATGCTGTAGAGGTGTTAGGTCTCGATCCGGTATCTGCACTAGGCATGTGTGAATTTTCAAGCCTAGGTATTTTGGAGTAGAAGTATACTGTGAATAGGTGATTAGGAGTTCTGTGTACTGTAGTTGCAGATGTGCTCCATTTGACAAGAACATTTCAGGTTTCTCCACACTGATTTTCAAGCTAGAAGGATTAGTAAAAAATGTTAAGACATTCTGTGCCACAAGGGAGTTCAGCAAGGTGGGCTTACATAAAGATCACGTAGTCGTCTATAAATATTAATATTCTGAGTACTGTCTGTTGAAGAGACTATCTTTTCAAAAGCAGGGTCTGCTAGACCAACTCATATTAAGAGTTCTGTAGCTAATGGGAATATGTCTTTTTCTAAAATGAATGAGGGAGAGATAACAGAGTTAGTAAGTACACATGACCAAGGGGAGTTGTAAAGAGTTTTTATGCTAATAATGATTTTCAAAACATTTCCTGGACATCCCATAGATATGGCTACTTAACAAGAGTCAAGTGCTTTTTCAAAGTCAATGAGGATGGCTAAGTATGCAGCTGTATGATTTTGTGTGGCCTTGAATAGGGTGGGCAAGATTCTCAGACAGCCAACACAACTTCCTTTTTACAGTATACCTGATGTGGGCCCATAGTTTACTTTAAATCAGGATTGTAATCCAGATGCCCATATTTTGGTACAAGATTTGGTTCCAAAATTAATTAATTAGAAAGATAGATCAATAACTGGCTACTTTATCTGAGGATTGCCAAATTTAGTGTGAATACCCATAAGGGATGTTTTTCATTAACTAAGACATATCACTGGTACTAGCCATCTTCCTCAAACAGTTTAAGTAGAACTGGTAAAATATGTTTAGCCAAAAGTTTATAGGTATTTTTATTTCTCTGCATAGCTCTACATCAGCTGTCACCAGGTTATCTCCTTATTCATTGGGTCTACTAGACCTGTCTTAGCTTTCCCCTGGCTCAGCCTGATCCATCTGGGCCTGGTGAGGACATTGAGAATGCTTGTAGAGCAACATACTGCTGCCAGCTAGAAGAACCCCTCCCCATACAAACAAGTTCACCATGGTGATAATTGAATCTCCCTCCTATGAAGCTGCACAATCTATAGAGCACAGTATTAGTCACAAGTAGCACAGGAGAAGTCAGAGTTTAACAATGTAAAAAAAGCACATTTGCTATTTATAACAGTTCCCTGTTTGGAACAGTTGGTCCTGTACAGCACAGCTTTTTGGACAAATATATGCGTGTGGACATGGCATTATAACAATACTATGCTTGTCCCATGTACTGACATCTTTCTCTGCTAATATTTATATACTATCCTTCAAGTACATTGCCTTAATGTGAGGAACATATACCTGTGTCAGAGTTTTGGATGCCAGTAAAAATCACAATTGTAAACCAGTGAAGTATCAATCAAGCACTTCATTCTGGAATTATTGAATGGAAATAGTAACCATTTATAGTGTCACTGCCACTTATCTTGTCTCATGCTTGCACAATGTGCATTGACAGTACAAACATACACTTACTAAATATGACAGTGCACTGCAGAATAACAGTGACGAAGTATGTGCAAATAAGTTACTCAGCATTGCAAAACAGTTCCAAGTGTAACCATTGGAATGCAGACATGCATTAACAGACTGACATAACTTAGTCAGCATCACTCTGAAACCCAGATAAATTGTTGTCTGAATTCATTGCAGACATATAAATGTTGTACTACCTAAACAAATAATTATTTGTTGCAATTTTTTTTTTTTTTGCTCTCTACCTGAAGTGCGTTGCTGCTATGCTTATTTGCACTGCTGATGGCAAAGTATTAGCACATTTTCATAGATTAGTACAAGCCTAACTGCCTTGTAGACCATTTTAAGCCTAGCCAGTTACCCCACGTGAAAATCAAACCCTGCCCCTTGTGTTTATAAGGTTAACACCTTAACCATTATGCCAACTATATGTTGAGGTGTTGAACACAGAATGGGAATTAGAAACTCAATGCTGACAATCACACAGATGAGCAGTATACACAAAGAACCATGTCTGAATCTGATGAAATACAGAACAGATATGTGTTGAGGCCATGTGTGAGGTGTCATAATGTATGCAATTGTCATAATAGTTGTAGTTCTGTGATCCTTGTATGTATGCTACAGGTATATTATGATATATATGAGAGACCAAGCATGTTATTGCTGGTGGAAATATGGTTTATGGAAACAGTTTTGAATCAAGGAGGTTTATTTGATAACATCGAATGAGTGGGAAAAGGTGGACAGTTGGTGACAGGAATACACATACAGACATACTAAGAGTTTAGTTTATTGTTCTTTTCTGTGTATATTTGTTTTGTGTTGTGTTACTGTTTGCTTTATCATCATAAGTATTCATTCAAGATCTGTATAGGAGAGACTTCACAATAGGGAGCAGCACATTAACATATCAGCAGGACAGTGGTGTGTCAAGAAGGTGCAGCCAACATTAATACTCACAGGAGTCATACTAAACATTCAAAAACACTTTGGTATCCATGTGAATTCAAACCTCAATATCCCAAGACTGATCTGCAGATGACCTAAACACACCATGTAGAAACTCCTGCTTCACAACATGACAACAAATTGCAGAAAGGAGAATGCATGCATTACTCTTCATTACCCTCATGACAACTATATGCTGTATATTCAGCTCTTTGGCTTGTTCAACTGAAGATTAGTTTGACTATATATAGCTAAGTACAGCTGCATGAAGGGCACTACAGTGATGCAGCTGAGGCAAAAACTCACAAGAATTTGCCATAAACTGTGTATTTCCATTTAGCTTCTGTTGCAGTTGGTGCTCCGCATCACACATTGTGAAAAAGCAGAGGAGATAGACTGATAGCACAAAAGAGATAAAATACATAGACACTGGGGAGAGGGAAGCAGAGACCAAATAACTTCTGAGAGAAGAAGGATAATGCTGGATCATAACAATGTGTAGGAAACAGCTACATGTGAAGCAGTGTACTAAAAACAGTCAGTGACATTTAGCAGATGGCTGGATATGAAGCCTTGAGAGTATGTAAAAATCAGTTATAGATCTGAGCATTATCTCAACCATACCAAAAAGGAACTCCTATGTCATGCACATTAAATCATACAGTTGAAGGACAGTGACAACTTACTGAAGCAGAAGGGCTGAACATAAAGAGAGACAGATGGAGAAGAATAGCAATTGTATTTTTGTGGAAGATGTAGGACCATCTGTATAGTGTGTCACTCTTACATATTTCTTCATTATTAATCTGTCATGCTGTGTACAGTAAAGCACCTGCTTTAGAAAGGGCTAGGAGGGTGTAATCAACCTTAAGACATAAGCGGGAGAATGGTGGCTTACTAAGTCTCCCTGTTGGAGATGGAATGTTTTTGCAAATGCTTTCTTGCTGCACTAAACAAATGGTATGTTAATGAAATGTTGCAAATGGACAGAAATACAAATGCTTGCAGTTATATGATAGGGATACAAAATGTCATGAAAGAATAATTTGACCTACAGCTGCAGATGAACCCATGACACTGCAAAAACATCAGTCTTCAGACAGACCTATGTTAACACACAACATAGGAACTTCTAGATCACCACATCCAACAGTTTAAGAACTGTTGCAATAACTGTTTCACACCAGTGCCTTTAGTCTGTCTTTACTCTGTATTGACATAGCACAGTGAATATGAGCACATTTGCATAAAAGTATCCAGACTACTGTGGTTGTAATTAATTTTTTCAGCTTTTGCCACAGGATCATAGTTTACTAGGCTATTAACCTGAAGGGCATTTCAAGTCTAGCAGTTTTATCCCATTGTAATGCCCTAGATACCCTAGTCAATACTCAGGACTGCATTTATTAATGACTGCCCATGTCCAGGAAGGTTGTGGGCACTCTTCCCCAGTAAGAATTTATGGTACCCCATCCACTCATCCTGGTTGCTTTTGAACAGTGTCATAGAGTTGCTCTGCTTCACATGAATTGGCAGCCTATTCTAAAGATGCAACAGTTGCTGGTAGACAAATCTGTTCCTCCATGTCCTATTCAAGTTGCAGGCCTTATTTTGGTCCATGGAATGGTTAGCTCTAGTCCCGTTTGATTTACGCATGTGGAGCAAATTAATTTGGTTTGGGTTTGAGACTGCTCTGTAAGCCAGGCATAAGTCTTCCCTAAGAAGTCTATACAATACAGACTATAGTGACAGAGACTTTAGTTAGCCTCTTGATCTTCCTAGAAACATCTGAGGTCTCTCCAATTGCTGCAGATGCTTTGTATGGTACATGCAAAAAGGGACGTTGTACTCAATTATGGGCCTGATTAGTGGCAAGCCTAAAGGGGTTATAACCTCCTTTGCACTAGACGTGATGCCTTTGCTAATTAAGTGTACTACATAGAAAGCCTTCCTTACTACAGTAGAGACATGGTGGTCAAAGTTAATGTCACAGTCTATATGTGATCCCAGATCTCTTACCACTTCGTAGGTACATATGGTATTGTTGTTAGTTTGATAGTGTGAAGGGACATTGTTTTTATCGAAGGGAATCATGACACATTTGTTTGCATTCAGTTTGAGACCATGACTAAGACACCAGTCTAAGACACCAGTCATTGGTCTGCATAAGACTCTCATGAAGTATACTGACATAATTTGGGGAATTCATTAATAGCACCCAGTTTGCTGTCATCTGTAAACTTGGTCAGCCACAGCCCCTATGTTTTGGCCTGAACATCTGAGAAGTATATACCAAACAGTAGGGGTCCAGCACTGATCTTTGTGGCACCCCACTGGTGACAGGTTTGCTGGCTGATGTGGAGTCATCCACTTTGATAGAGTTTGACTGGTTTATGAGCCAGTTGGCAATACATCTTACAACAAAGGGTTTACATTCAGTTTGCTAAGTTTATTGGTAATGCCTGAGTATGGGATTGTGTCAAAGGCCTTTGCCAAGTTGAGGTATGCTGTGTTCACATATTTGCCCTTGTCAATGGCCCTGGTCACATTTTTGAAAAAATCCACTAGGCTTAACAGGCAGGATCTACACCTAATGAATCTGAACTGGGTTGGATCCAAGGTTTGGTGGTCGCTTATGTCTTTATTTATGAGGTCCATGATGATACATTATATGGCTTTACAGATGAGGCTGGTCAGACTTATGGGTCTATAATTCCCTGGGTCTGTTGCTAAGTCACCTTTGTGGAGGGGAATAACTGTTGCTGTTCTCCATTCTGCAAGACTAAAGCTATTAGTTAGGTTGTGATTGAATAGGGTACTTTATGGTGGTGCTAGTTCATGTTTTAGTTTGTTTAGAAGACAGCTTGGGATGCCATCTGGTCCCACAGAGGCTGTGTTTATTGCCTTAGACAAGGCTTTAATGACCTGCTCTTCAGATATGTAGGGTGGGAGGGAAGTTGGGGGCAAATTTTGTGATACGTTTGAAGGGGATAAGGGAGTGAAAGTTCCAAATCTGTCCACTAGCAGGTTTGCTTTCTCTGTGGGATCAGTGTGTGTGATAGTGTTATTCACTAGTTCGGCACATGTTTGGGTCCTACCTTTTAAGCTATCTACATAGCTGTAAAAGGCCTTATGATTATCCTTGGCTGTGATTGTTAAGTTTTTCTTAAAGTTACCCTTAGAGGATTTGACTTATTGTCTTATTTGCCTATTGAGGCTGAAGATGGTGCTTTCCCATTGTTGTGGCCTCACCTTAGTTTTCTTAGACACCAACCTTTGCATTTTTTGTAAAGTTTGTTGATGCTGGATCTCCACCAAGGTAGATTTTTTTTGGTTTTGATTCACTCTGGGACAACTGAGTCTATACACTTATACAAGTGATTGTACAGGCTTTAGTGTAAGCTTTGGTGTAGTTATCACTTCCAGCTGGGGGTGGGGCTTGGAATGCATTTACAACTTCCTGTAGGAGTGTATAGTTTGCTTTGAAGTTATTTTACTATGATTTCATCCTTTTTGACTTCTGGTGTTACTGCCAGTTCAGAGGTGACTTATTTGTGGTCAGATTTAAGTAATGAGGGTCCCACAGTTGGCATAGTACATTTGTTTGTCATGTTAGTGAGGACCAGATCTAGTATGTTTGCTCCTCTTGTTGGGGTTTGAACAATTTGTTCCAGGGCATTTGAGTTAACAAAGTCAATGAACTTTTGTACTAGTGAGTCAGGGCTAGAGTAGGTTTTCCAGCTGATGGTAGGATAATTGAAATCCCCCATGACCAGCATGTTTGGCAATATTTGGAATGACTCCAGTTTGGTCATGTAGGCCTCATGCACATCATGATCCATGGAGGGGGATCTACAACTAGCTATGACTGGAATAGGGTTCTTACCCACAGTAATCTGAACATGGAGTAACTTCATGGAGTTGTCCAGTCTAACTAGTCGGGAGGTGATTTTTTTTTAATATAAATAGAAACACAACCTCGTTTGGTTTTCACACATTTGTTTTGCAGTCTGAAGTTGTGGAAGCCATTGTAGCCTTGCAAGGCTGGGGTATTCTCTGAGGTCTTGAACCAGGTTTCTGTGACTGCACAGACATCTACTTCCCTCAGTGACAGAAGTGCTTCCAGTGTGTGCAGTTTTTGGTTTAAGCTCCTAGTGTTTAGCAGAATAACCCTTATTTTGTTATGATTGGCAATTTTCATGTCAGCAATTTTGTTTTTGAGACTTTGCCTAAAAAGGTACTATGAGAGAGGAAAGAGCCTTTGCCAGCAGTCGATGGCCTAGTTGTACCAAGTGCAAGCCAACTCTGGCAAAGCAGAGAGGTTTGTCGAGCATGTCTTCCCAGGATGACAGAATATAGGTCCCCTTTGAATGACTCAAAAAACTAATCCAATTTTTGAAATCAATCTTTTTTTTTGTTTATACTGTGGCATTATTCTAGGTGAGGGTAATATGCTGCGCAAAGCTAGGTATATACCTGCCAGGGACACATACTTGGAGAGTTCAATTATGAACAACATTCACCACCAATCAGCACTGGTGTGCAATGCCAACCTCTCCGCAAATGCTGAGGACAGACGAAATGAAGGCTTTTGAATGGGCCTTTTCTGATCAAGTTTGTTGTGTATAATTCTAGCTTTGACCAGATTAAATGTGCAAAATGGGATGATTGGACAATGGTGGAAAGGAGGCTGGCAAGTAGAGGGTAGGGCACAGGGGAAAAATATATGAATTTGTAAGAGAGTGGTGGGAGAGTACCATAGCTATTCATTTCTTCACAACATAAATGTAGAATTGTGCAAGAAATGTCATGCTTTTTGATAGCCACCACAATGGGGTGGGTGACACCAATAGAATAATGTTGTATAGGCAGTTTGAAAAAATCAAGATGACACACAGGCGAAGTGGAGAGCTATGTACGGGACATCATTTTTTTTCTGGGACAGGTGCACTTTTTTCTAGAGACAGGAATGTTGGGGAAGATGCTTAAGAATGAGACAGTCAGGTAGGTAGGCTAGGTTAGGTATTATGCACAGACATACAGGACATACAAGCCAGATAGGGATGGCAATGGACACAAAAGGTTGGGGAACACCATCATTAGTGAAAGTAGGGAACCTCAGAGGCACATCCACATTTTGCTTAGGAACAGTGATAAATGTGAGATTCTAGTCTTCACCCTAAAAACTTGTGTTCTTAGGGTGATTGTCTTGTGTCAGTTGCCTGAATCAGTGCCATATGTGGCATAATTTCTGCAATATGAAGCAGGACCTTTTCAACTCTGCTTATTCAGGTGAAACACCTTTCCATAATGCCCTCCACCAACCCTGTTAGCTCCTGTTGACTGCCAAAATTACCACCCGCACTATAAATACTACTGGAAGGTACCATTGTGCCAGCAGCTGCAGAGGAGCTACCTGACACAGATGGAGCAGGTATTGCTGGAGTTGTAGAGACAATGCTGACAGGTTGTGACCCAGATGTGCGGGTGTCTGTGTTGCCTGTAGTGATATCCACTATAGCCACCTGTGGAGATATGGCAGGCTGAACCCCAGCGATCTGCTGCAAATTCATTTTCGGAAGCAGTCTATTAAAAAATAAAAATAAAAGGAGAGATAAAGAGTGGAGGAGAGAAAAAAGAGATAATTAGATCAATGGCATGTAATATTACTTAATTATTTCAACACAGAAAACAATAATCTTACTGGCTTTTCTATTAAAACTCTTTCTCTACTTATATTTACTACCACCCCTAAGCTCTCCCTACCTTCTCTGCCCATATCTTCTAAATATCCTAACACTTCTCTACACACCTACCTTCTCCACTGATTGTTTTTTGTGTGCATTTCTTTCTTTGCTCGTCCAGCCAGCCAGTGTAGCCCTGCTCCATTCACCTTCGCTATGCTCGGGTTTCCTTCACTCCTCTACCCTACTCCCAATTACCACACATCCCCACTGCATCTAAGTTTATCTTTACACATAACCACACCTCCCATCTCATTACCCAATCATGTACATCTACCCATATCATCCAACTCTCCTCCTAAGCCCCTACCTTAATTAACTCTACTCTACTACTCTTCCTATCAGTGATACACCAACTACCACTCCCAAACCCTATTCTGCACAAAGACTTAATTCCACTCATCTTATTAACATGTTACTAGTACACACTACTTCCATAATTGTACAACTTACATTTTCTCTCTTCACCTCCTACCATACCCACTTACAGGTAACCCTACATTATGCAGGTACTGGTGCCTCACATCATAAGTACATTCAATTTTACTTGTCTATCTCTTCTTCTATCCTTACCCTATTACCCATTAATTAATTAATGCTTTAAAATACTACCTCACCCCAAATAACCCTCCCTAAAATTCAACAGCCAAATCACGAAACTCCTGCAGTCCATTCTCTACATTTCTTCTACATTATCTCACTCTGGGTATATTTATCTCAACCTTGGTCCAACTACTACTACAAACCAACCCCCCCTGCAAATTCCCCTTCTCCCCAATAGTCTAAATCAACTTTCCAGGAAAACTACTGACCTACTGTTTATAAATATAAACTGTAGAAGTATCCACAACAAAATCCATGACCTGCCTGCCTGTCTTTCTCTATACCTGCCAGATATAGTGGTTATAGCTGAGACTTGGCTAAAGCCACATATCAATGACAATGAAATTATTCCCCCAGGATACAATATACTAAGGATGAATAGAAAAGACAAAAAAGGAGTGGCATTGCTATATTGTTTAAGAACCATCTCACAGTGCAAATACTAAGTATACAATATCCCTCTGTTGAAAATGCAGAAATATTGTTCACCCAACTGCAACTCAACTCCAAAAAATGAATAAACATAATTGGATGCTATATATCTCCCAGCAACAATATACCCACTCTAGAAAATCTGCTCCATTGGTCCTGTTTATGTCTCCAAAATTAAACCATCATTCTGGGTGATTTTAATATAGATTGGCTATCCTGTAAATCTTCCACCACAACAAATCATGTTAATCTCCATGGCTTTATCCAAGCCATCCAAACTCCAACAAGAATTGACAAGACAACTAACAGGGAATCAGTCTTTGACTAATAAACTAGCCACCCCTCTCTTGCAGGTTGCTTCCCTGATGGTCTAAGCGACCATCTGCCAACCTTTCTTCTATGACAATGCAGTCATAATTACAAAGGTACAGTCTATCATTATATTAGAAAGAAAAAGAACTTTAACCCCATCAATTTCATAGTAGAACTAAAACATTGCAATTGGGCACCCCTGAAATACCTGGCATTAAATGAGGCAATTACTTACTTTAATAACACCTTCTTAAATGTATTCGATCTTCACGCCCCCCCCCCCAGATCCATAAGAACCAGATCTAATTCCACTCCATGGCTTACCAAAGAAACCAAAGCCCTCCTCTCAGCTAGAGATAAAGCATGGGATCACTGGAAAACTGTTAAGTCCCCAGCTCCAAAACAAAAATATCAGGAGCTTAGGAATAAAGCTAAGAAACTAGTAAAACTTGACAAAATTAATTACTGCTCCAATCTTTAAATCAAGCACCAAAAAATTCCTAACCCCTGAATCTAGACTTACCCTGGGCCAGGCACTCCTCCTTCCCTCCCTCTTATACGCCACCCCAGTTCTTACCAATATCCAGGCCTCCACTCTAAACAAACTGCAACAGACTTACCATAAAATAGCCAGCTTCATTACTAACTCCCCATACAACTTACACCACTGCATTTCTTTAAACTCTCTTCAATTGCTTGAACTTTCCCAGTTTCTGCTATCTTATCAATTTCATATGCTACACTCTATTCTTTATAAACCCTCCTTCTGTCCATCTCTATCTTCCTTAGTCTCCATCTACATCCCATCCCGGACCCTCCATACTTCTAACCAACAATTACTTGATATCTATCACCCAAAAAGGTCAGTAGGAAAACTACTATACAAACACTCCCTTACCCATGCTTGGAACAAACTTCCCCTTGACTTACATTCAGTCTCCCACACCTCACACTTTAAAAATGAACTAAAAGCTTATTTTCTCAATTCCAGAACCTGCCCTTGCCATGACCCTACCTAGACTTCCTTCCCTTTATGTACCCCCAAAAGGACCATACTTAGTACCTCATTACACCTCTCTCTCCAATGTGTCTACTATGCATTTGCACAATTTTATACAAACAAAAAATGTTCATTGTTGACCTATTGAACTATATCAATGTAAAATTGTTACTTAGCTTCTTTTTAATGCAACTTTAACTTTATGCATGTATTCCAACATATGTGAATCATTTTGCTATAACTGCTATTATATCAATATTGTTTAAAATTGTACTTTTTTTAAAATGTGTTACTGGAGCTTTTCTCCTCGGGTCTCTGCTGAAAATGGGCCACAAGCCCAGTTGGACAAACCCGTTGAAAAACAAAGAACCTCAACAAACGGATGGAACCAGCCACACGTAACTTAACGCTTAACTTTATTGCACACAAAATACAGCGTTTTCGCAACCCTTATCAGGAAGCTTCTTCAGAGATAAATAAAAAAGCGCGAGACAGACCCCTATGAGAGCTCTTATTGATGGGCGCGCATCAGTCACCTACCCTTGTTCTAAGTATGTGGACTCGTTACTTAGAAAATATGTTGAACAAGTACCAACAATCTGTAAAGACTCTTGGTCTTTCCTTATGGACATTAATAATTTTGGAGAAATTGGGGAGAACAACTTCTTAACAATAGATGTTGTAGATTTATATACATCTATTCCCTATTTGGAGGCCTGTGAGTGGATCGAGCTTCTTCTTATAGAACTTGGAGCCTCATCTAACGAAATAGACAACATCACAGAAATTTTGGACATTATTTTAACATCCAACTTTTTCGTTTTTGAAAGTGAGGTTTACATACAGAAACAAGGGGTGGCCATGGGCTCCCCTTGTGGAGCGGCCGTGGCCAATTTAGTCATGGCCTTTTGGGAAAGGAAGTTTGTGCTATGTAGTGAGGAATGTTCTAGTAAAATTTCTTACTACACCCGCTTCTTGGATGATATATTCCTTTTGTTTAAAGGGAATTCCATGGATGCGGAGAAGTTTGTAACCTTCTTGAATAGCACAACCCCCTTCCTGAAATTTACGTATAACTTCAATACTGAAGTCATCAGTTATTTGGATGTTAAATTAGTAAAAAATGTCCAAAATAATTTTCTTAACTCAGTTATTTACAGAAAGGACACTTATATCAATTCTTTTCTTCATTTCTCCAGCTCCCACCCAATGAGACAAAAAAGAGCCATTGTAAAAGGACAGCTTGTAAGAGCTGCCCGCATGTGTAGCGAGCTTGAAGATTTTGTCATTGAATGTGAATACTTGAGATCTTTATTTTTAAACAGAGGCTATTCGAACACTTTGGTTGATGACTTGATAGGTGAAGTCGGCCACAAGAGAAAAAGGGGTTTTTATAAACCTCTACTTATGCCAACTCAATGTGCCCCCCTTGAAAGACTGTCATTTACTGAAAAGGAAGGAACTAGCCTGAGCAGTATAGTTGATTATCCCCCCAGGGTAACCCAGTGCAGTTTTATCACAACATTTAACTTGGATTCAGGGTGTATAACAGACATTCTTTTCAAGAATTGGGCAGTTATTACCAATAACAGTTGTCTACTTGAAAAACTTGGGGCAAAACCACATATTGTTTTCAGGCGAGGTCAAAACATCAAAGACCTGTTACAAGCTAATACAGTAGTTAGTTCCACATCTAGAACTAAGGGTTCTTTTACATGTGGTTTTTGTAAATACTGTATGTATATCAGAACAGGTAGCTACTGTTCAGTTACAAATTGTAATAATAAATATTACATTCATCATAGAATTGACTGCAATACTAAATCCATTATATATATAGCATACTGTGTGTGCTGCCCTGCCTTCTATATTGGCAAAACCGATAGAAGGTTTAAGGACAGAATATACCAGCACTTGTATGCTATTAGAATTGGAAATACTGAGAACGCTCTGGCGAAACATGTTAGTCTTTGCCCTGGCCACTCGTTTTTATTTATGGGTGTTGATCATCTATCTGAATCCTTTAGAGGGGGACCACTTTCTTTGAACCTGGAGGTACGTGAACTATTATGGCAGCTTAAATTGAATGCCTTCAGTACCCCTGGTTTAAACGAAAGTTGCAACATCACACCCTTTTTGAAACTAAAATCACATTTGAGATGATATATTAGAGTCTAGTTAAACTGTATTGTTTACCTGTTTTACTTTTAAATCTTCACAATCCAAGTAACCCTTCTTTATATGAAGGAATTGTGCCCTAAAAGTTTAATATTAACAGGGGCATACATATACACATTTATATATATATATGTATACATAATAAAGTCCTTGTTTTAATTACTTGACAGTGAACAGTGTTCTGTTTACCACTTTAGGTGATGTACTCACAGTTGTCACTATTTTAATTGAAAGTATATAACTGTTTTGTTATGTGTATCATTTAGTGCTTTTCGTGTTATTTATGGTTAGCAGCTTGCAGTTGATTTGATAAGAGTGTTGTTTATTTAAACATACTCATGGTTTATTCAAACCCAAGGTATTTTTAAAAAAATCTCTTATTCCTGTGTTTTAAAAAGTCTTATTGGAAGCATTATATTATTTTATTATATTATTTTATCATGATCCAATTTCTTTATTTACACATTTGATTAATTAATGTAGCACGTTTTACGTGCATCTGTTTTGCTATTTAAAAGCGCTGTCTCGCGCTTTTTTATTTATCTCTGAAGAAGCTTCCTGATAAGGGTTGCGAAAACGCTGTATTTTGTGTGCAATAAAGTTAAGCGTTAAGTTACGTGTGGCTGGTTCCATCCGTTTGTTGAGGTTCTTTGTTTTTCAACCAGTTTGTGTTTTCTTCGTTTTTTAACAGTTGGACAAACCCGGTTAACAAATGTCAATAAATAAATAAATAAATAAATAAATAAATAAATAAATAAATAAAATAGCCCTCAAAATTTTTGGGCAGCCATTAACAAATTACTACTACCAGGCAAAACTGGTACCCCCTCTCCCACCTTAGGAAATAACTCTGACAGCATTCCCGGTCAATTAAATAAATTCTTTACTGAAACAATACTGACCCTAGTCAACCAACAGAAAAATCAATACACACACCCTTCCTCTGAACCCATCACTACTCCCATAAGGAATAGCTCCTTCAAATTCCAGTCAGTCTCTATAGACAGGATAAAAAAGTACCTCAAAAATTTAAACCTACTACTCTGGTTGCTGACAGATTACCAGGGGATTTCTTAAAAATTGCTGCTGATGCAGTGGCTTACCCTATAGCAATTCTAATTAACTGATCCCTCTCAGAAGCCACCGTCCTAGAGATTTGGAAAATATTTCATATAATCCTCTTACATAAAGGAGGCAACTCCACAGAGCTTACAAACTACCGACCTATAGCAATTCTATCCCCTCTAGCAAAAATCCTTGAAAAGTGCATACACTTCCAAATGATTCACTACTTGCGCACACACACATGCTCTTATCAAACACCCAGCATGACTTCTGACACTTCCATAGTACCACCACTGCCTTATTGTCCTTCTCCAATACAGTAAACTCTCATAGATATGCTGGTAAACTTGTTTCTGCTACTTTTTTTGACCTCTCAAAGGCTTTCGATATGGTTAGACATGACATCCTTATCAAAGAACTGTCCAAATTAGGACTCACTCTTCCTGCCATAACCTGGTTCCAGAGCTATTTATCTGGCCATCGGCAAGTAGTCTTGTGGAAACAAGAACTCCCCTTCTCCCATTTAATCTTGGTGTTCCCTCGGGTTCTATTTTAGGCCCTCTGCTGTTCACCCTCTATACCAATAAGCTTCATTCCTCCATTCCCAAAGCATCTGTCATCCAATACACTGATAATTCTATGTTAATTTGTGCAGCTTCCTTACTACAGGAATTTTACACATTAACTCTGGAATCTTTACTCTCAATAGAAACATGGCTATCCAATATCCAGCTCATCCTAAACCCTTATAAAACCACACTACTTCTCTTTAAACCCACTAGGTCCACCTCATCAACTTCTACCTTTAATATCATATCCAGTAACAAAACTACTGTCTCTCCCACAGAACGCACCAAACTCCTGGACATTGAGATTGATAACAATTTAAGATTTGCTATTCATATTTCCCAGACCATCAAGAAAGTTCACAAAACACTAGGTACCCACTATAGAAATAGACAATTCCTTACCCAACAAACAAAAGCTACTTTATCTCACACTCACCTTATCTCTACCCTCCTCTATGCCTCACCTATTCTCACCAACCTTAGAAAAGCAGACCTAGCTAAGCTTGACTCCTGCTATAACAAAATAGCTAGATTTGACTCTGACTCCCCATTTAGATCTCACCACTGCTTATCCTTGAAGCTGCTCAACTGTCTGGAACTTCCTCAACTCCTGCATTACAACCAACTCTCTCTGACCCATACAATTTTATATCAACCAGAAAAAAAACTTGCATTGCAAAGCCTACTTCACCTCCACACCAATAAGAGATCTCTTTGCTCCAGTAACAAACTTATTCTCACAGTAACTAAGTCAAATAATACAGCAGGTGATGCCCTCTTTTCTAATTATGTATCCAAAATATGGAATCCTCTACCCTATAACATAACTACTGTGACAGTCTTCATACAGTTCAAAAAAGCATTAAAACTGCATCTCACTAATAACTGGCTATGCTACTGCACATCACCAGGCTAGACCCTCCACTATGTTAGACCCTACACCACCTTAACTATCTTACACCTCAAGGTGAACAGATAGGTCTATATTCTATTACTGTAGAAATACATACAATATAATAAAATAGATTTTTATGGTTTAGACCTCAATAACATTTAAGAAGTCGGTTTACACATGACTTTCTCTAGCAATGATTGAGGTCATTATATATATCTCTTTAGACTAATAAAACTGTTACTGTAAGATTTCTCTGTTTTCACTAATTGTGACTACTGTGTATGAAAATATTACTATTAATTATGACTCAATGCATTTTGTATCTAAATATACTTTGTAAACTTTATAGTTTTTTTTTTGTTACATGTTATTCATATGTGTGGAGCTTTTCTCCCCGGGCCTCCACTGAAAATGGACCTGTGTCCAGTGGACTATCCCAGTTAACAAATGTAAAATAAATAAATAAACAAATAAATATGCAAGTATACCTTAGCCACATCCAGATATGATGGGAAGGCATGAATGTGTCATAAGGCATGATATGACTAACATAATCATGCAGTTCACTGTGCCCTGTCAGATATCTAATTTTTAAGGTGATAACTGCATTTGCAAATATTGAATTGTTAATGCCATGCAGTATTGAAGTTAAAATATATAATAAATATTAGCATGTAATGATTAGAACATCTATTTCTAGCTATTGAACCCAGAGACAATTAATCTGATGCACTTACTGCCTAATGCAATAACCAAGAGCAATTGCAGCAGGCATGTAGGCTTGATATAGAAGTTAAGGTATGCCTGCTTATGATTATGTACAGTGATGGACTGAGAAAACTTCTGTACCTTGCAATTAGAGCAAATGCATGCTTACCCCATGCCTCCCTGAAGCTAGTTAATCTCTCCTGATATGCCTCACTGTTTTCTGCAATCTCTGATGTTAGTGTTGTACAGTAGAAAAAAAAAAAATATATATATATATATATATATATATATATATATATATATATATATATATAATCAAATAAATAATATGAAGACGCCCCCTAGAGAACTGTGACATATAACACATAACACATAAATAAGATAATATATCAAAACAGTCACCACGGCCAGGGTACAGATTTTATTGTATTGTTTTTTATTGGAATCTGTACCCTGGCCATGGTGACTGCATTGATAATACACACACATATATAATTAATTCCATATGAGGGGTGTTTGCAGTTTTAAATTTATCCTGCCATCAGCTAAGGGGAGTCTCTTGCACCTGTTCATGTCACTGTAGTGATGATGACATTGTTCCCCAGTGCATGAGATGCCAGTTGCACTGAAGATAGCCTTGGTCAAGCTATTCCAATCCTGACCTTTATACTGAGACCAGGTGTATTCCCGTGCAACTCCCACCTTTGTGTTCTAAATTCACTATCATCTCTACCATCGCCAGGCACATCTGCAGCAGTCAAGCCAGAAATATAGGTTTAAATTAGCACCCAATTCCGACCTTCTATTTAGCAGCTTGGGCACAAAAATGTACAGCCTTTCCAACTGTATTTGTGCACTGGAAGCACAACATTGGTTTACCAGTCACATTGGCAATAAATATATCAAGAAGCAGAGAAGGGTAACCACAAAAAAGTACTGTGAAACAGGAACCAACCAAAAGATTAAAAAAGTTTTACTCCAAATTTTAAATGCTGTTCTGATGAAGTCCTTTGTGCTTGAGGACAAGGTGCTTAACATTTGCATTAAACATTTCAAAATGTTTTGGTTTCCTTGGTTGTTTCCTGTTTCACTGCACTTTTTGTGGTTAATAGTTGCTTCTCGTGCAGTACTGTCCTGGATTTTGAGTTAAAATGTAAATGATATTTGACTACATGTGATGCTCAAACTATTGAGACAATTTCCAATATTAAACCCTGATATGCTTTATGTTGTTGGTTGTAATTGTGACTGACTGGAGGAAAAATGGTATGGCTTGGTAGATACTGGTAGGATTGAGCATGACCACCTGGGATTGAACCAAAGAGGAAAAAAAGGATAAAATATTAAACTTTACTGATTAACTGCCTCTGGCCCAGGAGAACGTACTTGTTAAGATGATAATTAGAAGTATACTAATTTAAGACTGAATGTAGAGGTAATGAGGAGTTGTCTGTATATTTATGACTTTACTTAGTCATGGGAATGCATTTGTATGTGAACAGCATTGTCGTGTTTGTAAATTCATCTCAGATGCATGCAGCTGCATGACCTGAGCAAGACATGGTGGGTTAGGTTGCATCCATACTTCATAATACACACTATCGTATTCACATACTTATGTGAGAAATCAATAATTAACAACAAAAATATTATGCACTTCACAAAAAGGTATGTGCATTCTACATTAAATATCATCAGTGTCAGGTTTATCATAATGTGCACACATTATATTGGACTTCTGTAGCAAGCTGTAGTGACACATTTCTTGCAGTAAACATAGTTGTGATACTGATGTTCATTTACTGTGACATTCATAAACAAACACTAACAGCAAAATGAATTCAATCAGTGGTTATACCTAGCAATGACCAGAACAAGAAGTGCATTCATAGGTTCATAGGTGTGTACTAGGCTAATGGCCCTGGAACCTTTACAAGCTTAGCCCAAAAAAAAAGTTGCCCAGGCACCGTGCCACCTGATGTAGTTCACAGTGCCCCTATCCAATAGGGCAACTGGAATGATCCCTGGAGTGAACTTTCCGTTACCCATCCACTCATCAAGATTTCGCTTGAAGAGGGCCAGTGAGGTGCTCTGCTTGACATAAATGGGAAGCTTATTCCAGAGTACGAGCAGTCTTTGGGAGATGAACCTGTCCCTCCAGCATGTTCTGTTACTTGTGGTAATGAGTTTGTGATCTTTGGAGCATGTGACACAGGGGGATTAGGATTTCTTTAGGTGTAGCATTTCAAGTAGGGCTGGGTTGGACATGGCTTTGTAAGTCAAGCAGAGATCGCCTCTAAGTAGATGATAAGAGACTGAGAACAGCTGAAGTTTCTTGAGTCTGTCCATGTAGGACATGTGTTTAAGGCCTAGTATACTTTTTGTAACATACTTTTGTGACCTCTCCAGCTGTTGTAGATGTCTGGTCAGATACATGCCAAATGGGGTGTTATATTTGATGATTGGGCTAATGAGGGATGAGTACAGAGAGATGATGACCTCTTTCTTCCTAGATGCGAAACCTTTGGTTATGAGATGTGCCATGTAGAAGGACTTTCTGACCACAGTGGCAATGTGGTGGACAAAGGTGAGGTGGGTGTTGACCTGGGTGCCCAGATCTCTTATGTCCCCTTCAGTGTTTAGTGGGCTCCCATCAACATGGTAATTCATGGGAACTGAGTTTTTTCCAAAAGGGATGATAACACATTTTTTGGTGTTAAGCTTCAGGCCATGGTTCCGACACCAGTCATTGGTCTCAGAGATTCCCTTTTGTAGGATGTCTGCATCAGTTGGGGAGTTGATAATGGCCCCAAGCCTGCAGTCATCAGTGAACTTGGTCAGCCAAAGTCCTTCTGTGTTGGCCTGGACTTCTGCAAAGTAGAGGCCAAACAGGAGAGGGTACAGGACCAAGCCCTGTGGGACTCCACTATGACTGGTTGACAGTCTGAAATGGAATCTGCAACTTTTACTCTTTGGGTCCTGTCTGTGAGCTTATTTGCAACCCACCTAGTGATGTAAGGATTGATGCATAGTTTGGTGAGTTTATCAATGATACCTGAGTGGGAAATAGTAGCAAAGGCCTTGGCCAGGTCGAGGTAGACTGTATGCACTGCCTTACCCTCATCCACAACCTTGGTGACTGCCTCGAAGAAGTCAACCAGGTTCAGCAGGCAAGATCTCCCCTTGACAAAGCCAAACTATGTGGGGTCAAGAATTTGGAGATTGCCTATATCTTTGTTAAGCAGGTCCATGATGACGCGCTCCATAGCTTTGCATAACAGACTCATCAGGCTAATGGGGCGATAATTCCCAGAGTCTGTAGTTGCTCCCCCTTTATGAGGTGGGATGACTGTAGCAGTGCACCATTCATTAAGGACATAACCTGAGGTAAGGCTGTGATTGAACAGGGCACACAGATGTGGTGCCAGTTGGTTTATAGCTCATGTAGGACACAGCTAGGGATATTATCAAGTCTCATGGATGCTGTATTCTTGGCTTTGGACAATGCAACATTTGGCCGTGCCACAGAAATGGTGGGTACCAGACTCACCGTGTGAACACGGGGGTGTCTGCAGAATGCAAATCACCTCATCTGCTGATGAAAACCATGCAAATGAGGTGATTTTTGAAATCCAGGAAGTAGAAAGGCATCTGTGTAGGTGCCGTGTCTGCAGGAAAAATGTATACGGTTAGTAACTGTGTACTGAAATTAAAAATTAAAACACGGGCTAAGACAGTCCCAAAAAGCTTGCATATGTGACAATAGCCATGCAAATGGCCAAATATATGGCCAATGAGACTAAAAAGTAATAAAACATATCAAAATTAATCTTTTTTTAAATACATATGCCACGTTTAAGCAGTGCACAGTTGTGCGCAAACATGCTATTAATAAAAAAAATGTATAAAATGTGAAATTTAAGGTAGGCAAAGTAATTGCATTATAGTACCCAGCATGCAGAGTCATACAATGGCAGGTTATAGTGGTAGATAAGGAGATAGGGCTTGGTGAAGTGCTGTATCGAGGGTATATGCAATTAGGTGCATGTAAATGATCCAGGTTTATTGAATAGCAAAAAGGGCCACTGTGTTCTGTAGGTACTAACTGTGGTAGGGCTAGAACTGTGTTGGTGTAGGCAGAACAGATAGCTAACATCAAAAGAGGGTGTGTCACACCTTCTTTAAGCTGACTGGAGCTTAGTGACACCTGTTTGTGCTCAACTAATCACAGCTAAGCAGGGGGCTGTGTCTGAAGCTGCTAAGTTGTGCTTAGCCACATGGTGCATGTTTTAGCTGATTAAAGAAAAACTAAGCATGACAGTGTACAGGGGAGGGCCCTTTCTGCTCAGCAAAGTTTAAACTAGCTCCGTAGGTTTGTGTGGAGTGTTGCTGGGCTTAGTAGTGGAAGAAATGAGAAAAAAAGGGGAGAAATAGCCTGTGAAAGCCAATCAAGCATAAATGACTGATAATCCCTGTTCCACTGACACTGGCCCATTCAAACCCCTCAGTAATATACCTGGCATGTGGAATATATCATAGTCAGCCAATCACACAGGCTGCATCTGCAGCACACCAGTACAAAGTATGGATACACCCTTCAATCTGATTTTTCCATGTAATCTGCACCATAGGAGTACACACTTGGGAATTTTAACTGACAAAATGATAGGGTCTGCTGCTGCTCTACTACATCTGTATGCACGACAGGCTGAGGTCAGTGATGATGATGATGCTGACAATAGACCCAGACTGAGGAGGAGAAGAGTGTTCAGGACCAGGGTAACTTTTCATGGGCTACATGAGTGGAGATAGTAGAGTGCTACAGTGTGGACAGGGACATACTACAGCAACTCACCGAGCTCTGCCACCCCCACCTCAGATGCAAATCCAACAGAGAGGAACCCATCCAAGTGGAAACAAAGGTCTGTGTAGCCAAAAGAATCCTAGCTACAGGTACTTTCCAAAGACCTACTGGGGAAATCATGGGGATCTCACAGGCATCCGCATCCAGGGTACTCCACCAGTTCCTGGATGTTATGCTAACACATGCCAGAGAGCACATTTATTTCCCCCAACACCCCTGAGGAGAGGACCAGCAATATGCATCTCTTCCACCTTGTAGCACACTACTCAGAGGTACTGCATGCTATAGACTGCACTCATGTACGCATCAAAGCACCACCCTGTGAGGCAACCACAAGGGGTATCACTCCATCAACTGCCAGATCAAGTGCCATGCCTAGGGGATTATCATCTGTATGTGTGTGCTGTCAGCCCTGGCAGTTATCATGACTCCCACATCTGGCACACATCACAGCTGTACCAGGCATTTGCCAGGGGGACATCTCGTATGGCTATCTAGTGGGGGATGCTGGTTATGCACTGGAACTGTGGATGATGACACCCATCAGAAATGCACACACATCAACTGAAGAATGCCATAATGAGGGACATGCAGAAACTAGGAACATCGTAGAGCATGTATTTGGGCTGCTCAAGTCATGGTTCCGCTGCCTTGACATATCTGGTGGGACCCTGCAGTACTCTTCAGCCACATGTGCACACATGTTCATAGTATCTGCCATGCTACATGATATGATCCTATGGAAACAGCTGTGGCAGGGCAGGAACATCACAGGGAAGGGAGACACAGCCACCCACTATTGTCAAGGTCCCCACAAACACAGGGCGACACGGAGGAGGAACTCCATGAGCCTGTCCCTGTAGGCAGATGTAGGAATCCCCAGTACACCCTGGCCTTGGCAAAGAGGCAATGCATAGCATATACACTGACAACCTAGGGACCCAGGGACTGACACCTCAGTCTCACTCACATACACACAGTAAAATGGATGTCAACCACATCACACTACCTATACCTTACCATGTATAGGCTGCGTACTGCATCTATCTGACAGAGTCAGCCCTAAAGCACTGTCCTCTCAACTGCTACTGGCACAAGGTAAGTCACTCTTCTTAACAACAAATGAATGGGTAGTAGACTGTGGTAGGATATGTATGGTATTGCTACATGTATGCAAGGGAATGGAGTGGGCTACTGGGATAGCAGCAGACAATGGACAGCTATGTGGGACAACAGGAACTGTCTGCCAAATACTGTCTGCCCCACAATATGCAGTAGGCTCCAAGCCAGGAAATCCACTGCACTATGTGAAGGGCTTACAAACAGCGGGATCATATGACAGATGCATGGATATGATATTAATAATGATATTGGAGTCCCACACATACCTGTAAACCTCTTACAGCAAGAAATCTGTACAAAGTCATAAAGAAATATGGGGCAAAGGCCCCAAAACAGGGACAAGTGTTAAATATTGCTCTTACAAACATAGAAAGTTGATAGAATAACAGGTTTGGCAGTAGCATGAATTCTCTGAAGGATAAGAAGTCTGAAACTCAAATGTCTGTCATTACTTTCTAACTTCAGTCTTTAATGATATCACAGTAATTTTCCAGACAACCACAATTTTATGAAAAATGGACCCACAATGTGAGGCAAACATTTGTACAGTTAAGAGGTATGGTCCAGTAATCCTGATACAACTGTATTTATATAGAACTGCAGTAACAGTTATGTCTGTCAGGTAATAGCAGCAGACCACACATTCCCAAGGCTGTACCAATCAACTTGCTAACATATTCCATTTCCACAATATGCAGGGGCAGTGTGCTAGGTATGTGTGTGGTGAATAGTGTCAGGTAGTAGACAGCACTGACTGGTGGCTGTTGTGGCTCACTGGGCTAAGTATATTACTGTGGGTATCAGGGCCCGTGTTTCAAGGCTAGCTGTGCCTACTATTTTGCATGTCAGCTACACCTATGGTAGGAGTTCTACAGGCTGTCCAAATGTCAATATTTGTTACTGCAGGAAAGCTGGACAATGGAGGGAGAGTGGACCACAGATATGGACAGTACACATCTCTGAGTAACCTACATGATGCCTATAAGAACAGTTGGTTGTGACAAGTCAGTGCAGCACCAGGATCCAAAGGCTGCACATAACTGTGTCAGTGCTCACAACTAGTCAATGGGTTCTATCCATACCCCATGAATGTCAGGGTTTCAAAGAATGTCCACAAGTATGCCTTATATATCTGTTCTGTTTGACATAACATTGCATTTGTCTGGCAAACTACTGGTTGGGCAATACAGGTTGATGTGAGATGCAAACTTCATACCTATAAGGAAATGCAAGCAATACAAAACCAGTCTACCAACTGTCTACATTTGGAAGAGCAAT
>NC_056741.1:1005551767-1005574267 GCF_019279795.1 Protopterus annectens | reverse complement strand
AGATTGAGAGGGACTCAGTGACAGTACATGATGTGATATGCCAGCTGTATCCACCAATACTTACTGTCAGTATTGTACAACAAACAATCCAGTAGCAGTCATATGTGAGTTGACCATTGCTGTGGTGAGTCAGGGGCCAGAGCTATGATCTATGTCACTGCAGACAGAGTCCTAAGGGATGGCCGAAGGTGCTGGACAGCAGACTAACAGCAACATATCAGTCCAAGAAATGTGGTTGAAACCTACTGTGTAAATTTCTATTTTCCATGACTGCATCCCACATCTGCATTCCATTACATTCTTAATTCTATGACATACCTGATATTTTGCTGTAGTCCTTTGTGAGAAGAAATCCAGTTGTAGTCTCATAGACAATTGCAGTCTGTCTTCATGAAGAAAGTGTTAGACCTGTTTACCATAGGCAGCAGCTTGCCTTTTTTAGGTAATGCTCATGAACAGGTGATTACCTGTGCAGCAATCTATGACTCCCACTAGCTAATTGCATTCAGAACAGCTGGGTTGCATTGCCATTAGCCAATGATATGGGAACACAGTCCTATAATTCAGGCCTTCGTGTAGGCCTTGGCCTTTTTCTGTCCTGTGAGGAGGACATTATCGATGTGTGGGGGCTACATCATCACAGAGGGTATGTAGAAATACTATTCACAGTTTGGATTGATTATGTTATGTTCGCAGTGTTACACGCTATGTTTGGCCACTGTTAACAGAGTTTGTGATTCTGTGGCAGGTTGCTGTTTAACAATGTGTTTTGGAATGAGTAAAGAGACAGACAGATATGAGTGTCATACATCTTTTTTATCTGAATGTAAATGCTGCTGCAGTTAATGCTGGTATATCAGCCTTGTATGTTTGTAGGGGGAGACTGCGATACATGTCCGTGTCACCTGAACATCCCCCCAACCCTTTGTGTATGGGTGTTGTGTGGATGTTGTATTCTAGATGCTTGGGAGGTATGCTAGCTGAACATACAGCTGCATGTGTGGCAGGTCACAGCTGCTGCATTCTGGGAAAGAGTCATACTGGGGATTGTGAAGACACTGGTGGACAGCAAGCTGTATATGTCAATGAGGGAGCAGTGTCAACTCTTGTGTCACAGTATGGCCAGGGTGAGGGTACCCATTACAGTCCAGGTGATGCATGTGCCTCTGGTACAGATATTAAGTAGTAGCACCATCCAGAGAGTGGTAGGGGAGGTTTAGGATATTTGCGACATTTGCCCCCCCCAGTCTTTGACCTGCTACTGTGGATGGCAGTGACTGTGGTAGCAGCAACCAGGTCTGTTGGACATTGCAGGGCTCAGTAATTTCTAGGTTGTTTTGCCAAGCATGTAGTTGTCGTGCAACAGACTGGACTGTGAGTCTGAACTGTGGGTGTTCAGATGTCAAACAGGCTAAGCATGTTACAGATAGAGCTATGGAGTAATTATTAGGGGAGGTGTAGTTGCAAGACATATGTGCATGCATACAGTGTGTTACACAGGATTGGCATGAACATGTGCATTTGGATGGCTATGACATGTGACACTGACCTGTCTGTCATGCTTTTGTAAAATCAATCTGCACTCCACTGCCATTGCATCAGCACACAGAATACCTTTGATGACAACCATGCCATACGTAGGTGACACGACTGTGGACATTCTGCAACAGTCTGTGCAGTTGTCAGCTGCACCTGATATTGTAGGCCTCTCATCAATACATCATGTATTTGGCTGTGTACTAGCTTGGTGTCTGCATCACAGGCCCAAGTGTGCTATCATTTATCACATTGAATGTAGAAGTAGTGTCACTGGAACTCATGATATATTCATAACACCAGTAATTCCCCAGAGTTGAGTTGGCCTACCGGTGTATTGCAGTGAACTGTAGTTCAGAGGGTTCTGGGGCCAGTACTTGGCAGGGGTGTCTTTTTTCCCCAATGTTACATGACTGTACTACATGATATATTTAGTAAACAACTACAATTCCCCAGGGCTGAGTTGACCTTGTGGTGTATTGCTCTGATTGCAGTCTAGAGGGTCCTGGGTTCAATACTTGACCATGGTATCTTTTTTCCCTAATGTTACATGACTGTACTGTATGATGTATTTAGAAAACAACAGCGATTCCCCAAAGCTGAATGGGCCTAGTGATGTGTTTCTCTGACTGGAGTGCAGAGGCTCCTGGGTTCAAGACTTGTCAGGGCTGGTTATTTTGTTGCTGGGAAGAACACTGTCTGAATCAAATAGAGTGAGTAAAGCAGTTTTAAGTGGGTTTACATGACTCACCGCCATGCTAAGCTGTGCTTATCCACTTATAAAGGGGTGATAGGAAAGTGGTGAAATTGGGGAAAGCAGGAGAAAAACAATATGAAACATGGGTAGGAATGTGCAGGATGGGTTTAGGCAAGGACCATAGCTCTCCATTTATTGGGCAGCAACAGTTGTGCATGATGACAGTTTGGAATTTGCAGCCTCACACCCCACAGAGAGGGGTGTGGGCGACATAACTTTGTTGATTAAGTGATAAGATAATTGATTAATGGCATTGTATGTGGGGGAAAAATGGAGAGGTATGCATGGGACAGATTTTTTTGGGGGGTAGATGCTGTTTTTTAAGGGGGGAGTGGGATGTTGGGGAAGGGTTTCAGTTACATTTGGGGAAGTAAGTTGGGAAAGAAAGGTTGCTTTGCAGACAGACAAGGCAGACAAGATAGTGGACAGGGGCAGTGTATGACACATGGGGGTAAACACCTTGGATGGGAAGGGTGATTGAGAATCAGAGGACCAGGTCCCCCAGATGGCAACAGTGGGACTGAGAACCCCACCCACTGGCAGTCACCACTGCCCTTTCATGGCCCTGAACGTGGCTGTGCTGGGGGTTGGGCACTGGGGCTAGTCAGCCCTCGATCTGGTGCAGTCTATCATCCAGGTCACATTGGATGACCCTGCACACACCATACCTGGAACTTGATTCTGGGTGACAGTCTCCTGTCTGCACACGTGCCCGAAGGGGGGATGGGCCCTGTCCCCTGAGGCGGTTCCACCCAAGGGTGGTGCAGGACCAGCAGAAGGAGCAGCTCCAGGTTTGGTCCTACATGTGCTGAGACCCGGTGCCACGGCCAGATAAGGTGGGATAGGCAGATCACCTGAAATGGCCTACCCAATCATGCTATGGTGCTGAGGCTTGTAAAGGTGTGTTGGTTAGTCATGAACAAAACATTTCAATGTTAGTTATAACAGCATGTATGGGTGTTCCATTTAACCCAGAACAATAGAATTACATAGCATATAGAACACAGGCATAAATGGGATAACAGTCATTATTTTAACAGCATGCCAGTAACAGTTGCAACAAAAGGCCAACAACGGTTGAATTTCAGCAAGGTATGTTAGTACGCAACAATTGAAATACATAACCAATAATACAACACAAGGCCCAACATTCGGTTTTGAGAACAACATGTCGAAATGAAAACATACCAGTAGTATAAGAATAATAATTAGTGATGGAGATAAGGGGTGGGGGGGACAGAAAAACATCCATTAACAATTGTAGAGGCTATATTTTTTACAAAAGTACTGCTGAATATTCTAAAGACATGCTTCTGGAGCATTTCTCCCCAGGCCTCCGCTGAAAACAGGATCTGTGGAACCTAGTCGGACATTCCCGGTCAACAAATGTTAAATAAATAAATAAATAAATAAATAAATAAATAAATAAATAAATACAGGTCTGCCCTTACTTTACATCTACATGTGTCCTATAGCTTTTGTAGCACGTACATACCTCTGAAGCTGTCAATATGGCATGGTATGGGCCAAGCTGTAGGAACTATAGGTACATAACTACAGGGTTCTTGTACATGTCAGGGTTACATATATGACTAATAAGGTGTACCCTGCACTGATGTTGTGTAAGTATACTACTGGCATACTTCAACTAAATTTATATCTGTGTCCATGGTTATTGGCAACAGTGATCACTATCTATGACTGCGTGACACTTGAGGGACATGTATCATGCACAGCGCATGGAGTATATACCTATCTTGCTGTCATATGAAGGCATGGTAGACATTAGTATACCCTTCATACAGCTACTACGGACATTTCTTTATCTATATGTCCTGTGTGGGGAATATCTTTTAACAGTACGTGACTGTTTCTATTAATAGTCAGTACTACTTGTCTGTTACTATAAATAAATCTTACTACCAGTTCCTGGATTCAAACCCTGGTCTGTGTGTGGAAAAATAACATCAAATTGCATTCTATCTTGTAGTACAGCTCCACATGTATACTTTAGCATAACCATTTTTTTGCAGCCAAACTTTATTCACTTCATAGTGTTATACTCATATTTGCTTTGCAACACTTGTTAACTTGGACATCTTCAAAAAAACATAATACACACAACAATTGCAGGAAAACAGCTTTATTGAGAGTGACATGACACAGTCATTTGTATACATTTGACAAACTTTTTTGTACTCCAGTTTAAATAATGCATGCATTGACAGTGTGCTGTTATTTATTTATTTATCATTTGTTAACCAGGAAAGTCCAACTTGAAACAAAGCCAATTTTCATCAGAGGGCCAGGGAGAAATGCTCCAGATGCATGTCTTTGTAACATGGGAGGAAACAGTACCACCAGATGGAAACCCACATGAATGCAGGGAGGACATACAGACTCCACACAGAAGGCACCCCAGCTGATAATCAAACTGGAGAAACTCTTAGTGTGAGGCAACAATGCTACCGCTGCACCACTGCTCCATCCTGCTATTATAGAACCTATGCAATACTAACACATTTGCCTTCACATGTCTGACTGCACTTGTACTGTATTTCCTGTAGATCATGAATGGATGTCATTTATTCCATTCACATTTAGAATGTCAGTGTACATTATTACCAGATCATTAGTATTAATGCTGTATACACATGCCATTCCTACAGATTATTACTGTTACTGAAGGACATTCAAAACAGAATATACCTACTGGCAGTTACTACTTTACTTTTTCTTATTAATATATTGCAAGATATATCTATACTCACCACACTCTCAGCACATCCTTGTTATGCGCCCCCCATAGGCCTCAAGTTGTGAGCCCTCTCCTCTGCAGCTGTGGGAAGGGAAACACACCATTATGAGTACCTGTCTATCACATATTCATGCTAGAATTTTGTAAAGCAATGGTTCCTATACTTGCAAACTTCTGGGGGCATTCCCATCCCGAGCATTTTGGATCAACTGGGCCAAAAACACCCCTTCCTCCACTTCAGGTCATCATAATGATGAGACACCTGCTCACCAGTATGGGGGATTCCAGTGGCATTGGTGAGGTCATGTGCCAGATGGTCCCAGGCTTCAGACTTGTATTCACAGCCCTGGTATTGACACACCTGCTCACCAGTGCGGGGGATTCCAGTGGCATTGGTGAGGTCATGTGCCAGATGGTCCCAGGCTTTGGACTTGTATTCAGAGCCCTGGTACTGGCCCTGCAGCAGTCTATTGTCATGGTCTTTAACAAGGAGCCCAACCATGACACTGGACTCCAACATGCCCCAGTGGTGCGCCCAAAGCACACTCTCTCTCCAACTCCAGCCATAGCTCCTGCAGTGATAAAACTCAAACAGGTTCTGACTGTATTCCCACCTGTGCAGCTTAAATAAAGCTTTCCTCCCCTTTGCCAACATTGGACCATTTTTAAAAATGCTAAGTGAAGCTCAGCAGTATGCAAACCTGCTAAGCTGAGTTGAACAGTGCTTAAAGTTGCAAATGCTTAGCAGTGCTTAGCAGTGTGCAAATCCCATTAACTCAGCTGAGGACTGCTTACAACGGGACTGATTAGCAATGCTCAAACCGGCTAAGCAGGGCTAAGCGTTGCTAAGTATTGCTAAGACAGGTCCTGTTTAGGCATTGCTGAGCTTGGTTTAGCAGTGCTTACCAAGATTTTTAAATAATAACAAAAATATATATATTGACATTAATTACTCATTATTAATACTTTATTATTATTATGTGTATGTATTTTACTTTACATGAGCTCACCTTATGTGCTTTAATTACATTATCTTGGTGTGTGACTGAACTGCACTGGACAATTATGCATAACTGGAGGTTTTCACCTCATATCTCCACTGACACTGGGATTCTGGAACAGCTGCACCAACCTGGTTGACAAATATGAATAACTATGGCAATAAAAAAAAGAAATATAAATAAAACTGCTTTCCGATGTAAACGCTGAATGGCCTGCTCTGGTATTTGAACCATGCACCTACTGCACATGAAGCTATGCCTCTAACCATTCAGCTAACTTGGCTGTGGAGATTGAGGCTATACATTTCTATATAGCTTTTCATTATGTTTAAACACTGCTGAGCAATGTGCCACGCCAAACCCGCTCAACTATGCTTAAACTTGACAAAAATAAAAAATTAAAGGAAAAATAAATAAATAAACATAAAAGGAAAACTCACATGTGCACATTTAATTTCCATGCTGTATGATACTCTGACAGTACAGGGGGTGTGTTATGGACACTGTAACACACCCCCTACAGCTACATTTTCATACTGACCAAGGACACACTTTATGTAACATTTTAGTGCCATACAGCACTTTGAATGTGCAGGGGGTGTGTGTTACGGACACTGTAACACACCCCCTGTGTGATGTACATAAAAATAAATATAAATAAGTGTCTGAGGGCACTTTAATTTAATCTTTTAGTGCTGTACAGCATTTTGACAGTGCAGGGGATGTGTTACACATCTGCAGGCACTGTAACACATTCCCTAGCACTGATTCAGTAACTGTGTACACAGCTCTCCCTCAGTAGCATTCCTTTATGAATATGCAAGGTGTGCTGCTGATGGGGAGCTGCAGACATGGCCACGATACACTCCATGTAGGGCTTTCACTATTGCTACATGGAGTTTATTAAATCTGGGGTTAGTCTCCCATTCATCAACATGGACTTCACACTGGAGTCAAAAAAGCTTTAACTACATCAGATTCCAACTGTTTAACCATATCTTATTTTTTATGGTATACTAACACTTTTACAGGACAGTATACAATAATATGTAGCTTCCAGTTGTGCTATAAGACAAAGAAAGGTAAGCAGCCCAATCTGCTTTGTGATAAAAAAGTGTTATACATGAGGAATGATTAATGCAGTCATATCTTTGTCAGTAAAAATTAAGGTGTTTGCTCTTGACTCTTGCATGGATTACTCTTGTGCAGCCAGAATCCCAGACATCTCATGATCACAGCAGTGACAAAGTTGTCAAGTGACAAGTTTACATTCCTAGTACCATCACATCATCATGATCATATTCATCATCAACTCCCCTTTTCCCATTTTTCCATGGGTTGGGGTGTTGCATCAACTGTTGCCATCTCTCTTGATTCAGTTCCACTTTCCTACTTTTTTCGACAGTCATGTGTGACTATAATAGGCCTTCTGTCACACAATCCATCCATCTTTTTGTTGGATGCATTTGTTTCTCTTGCCTTCTTCCTGTGAGTCCAAAATTTTCTTTATCAGATTTTCTTCTGCTTCTTGTACATGTGCTCACATCACCATAATATGTTCTCTTTGACCATCTCTGCAAGTGGACCTACTTTAGGTTCTGCTATGATGTCCTCATTTCTTTATCTATCCCATAGTGTGCATCCTGTACTTCACATCACATCACAGGTACTTCATCTCTAGCATGGGTAATGTCATCAGCTGCTCTACATTCACTGCTAATGTTTCTGTATTTCACAGTAGCACCATTGTTTTGTACACCTTATTTTTTGGCTTCTTTAGCATTCTTCTTTCATACACAACCCTGATACTCTGAATTAGATGGCTAGCTTTGATTTCAACATTTAGATCTACTCCCCTCAACCACTCCTCTCACATGCTGGAAGCTGTTAATGTATTCCACTATTGTCCCTTCTATCTCATTTATCATCTTCTTCTGAATTCCCCCATGTGCTGCCATTACAAATGTTTTATCTGTATTCACTTTCATCCCATATGCCTTCAGTTTTATATTCCATTCTTCACCCTTTCCTGAAATTCTTATTCAGAGTTTGTCTGCAATGCTGCATCTTCTTCCTATAGCAGTTTTATTGATCTGTCCACTCTTTCCTGTTTATTATTGTAGTACATCACCAGTATGAATAGCAGTGAGTTCAGAGCTGAACCCTAATGCACACTTACTCCCACTGAGAACTGTTCTGTGAGTCCAAACACTGTTAACACTTGTGTCATTGGGTCCTTTTACATACACTGCACTAATTCTGCCAATAATTTTGGGACTTCAAATCATCACTGGACTGCCCAAATCAGCTTTTTTAGGACTTTGTCATTTGCTTTCTCCAGGTCTTGGAATATCCAGTTAGATTCTTTCCAAATCTCTAGCTTCTTCTTACCTATCTGCCTCATGGCAAACATTAGACTGGTTGTGCTGCATCCTGATCTGAATCTGAACTGGTTGTCTCCCATTGTACTTTGTACTACTCCGTGTAATCATTTATCAGTCACCCTCTCCAAAATGTTCATTTAGCATGACAAGTGTTTGATACCTCTATACTGCCCATAGTTGTGAATGTTCCCTTTGTTTTTGTACACTGGCACTAGAATGCTTGTTCTACAGTCATCTGAGATACACTTTTCACTTCATACTGCTATGAGTACCCACATATCCACAGTAGCCATTTCTCCCCTAACTCATCCAATATCTTGATCATACCTGCTGTGACCTCATTTAAGCCTGCTGCTTTCTCTGACGTAATTTTCCTTAGTGCTGTTCTTACTCCTTCTAGGGTGGGATCTTCTTATTCATTCATTGTAGGCTGTGTCTGGGACAGAACTGGTTCTGTGGTCTTTTCCTCATTTAGAAACTGCTGTAATTACTCTTCCCATTTGCCTTTGATACATTGCGGACCAGTGAGCAGGTTGCTGCTGGCATCCCTTATGAAAAGTGTCTGATGACTATCTTCTTTTCCTTTCTGTCTTTGACTTATGACCTGCTAGAGGTTCTTTGTGCCATCTACTGAGCCACTTTCTAGAACCTGGTAGTATGCCTTTTATGCCTCATTATTTGCTATTACAACTGCTGTCTTGGCTTTTTGTTAGCTAACCAGTATCCCTTCATAGTCTGGTTTGCTTTCCTGTCTTCCACCTTTTCCTGCAATCCTTCATTTTGATGACTTCCTGGACTTCTACATTCCACCAGCAGCTTATGCACCTTATTTTCATACCTGGCTCAGTTGTATAGGCTCATAGGTTCATAGGCTGGTACTAGGCTATCAGCCCTAGGGCATATACAAGCCTAGCCATAACAATTCCTGGCTATTTCTTCCCACAGTATCTACTTCCCTGGACCCCTGTTTAGCAGGGTGACTGATGTGATCCCTGGAGTGAATTTCCTATCTCCCATCCAATCATCAAGGTTCTTTTTGAAGAAGGCCAAAGAGGCGCTCTGCTTGACATGTATGGCAAGTCTATTCCAGAGTCTGGGGAGTCTCTGGGTCAGGAACCTATCCCCTCCAGCATGTTTTGTTCATTGTGATGACAAGGTTTAGATCCCTGGAGCATGTGTCTCTGAGGGATTGGGATTTCTTTAAGTGTAGCATGCCCAAATGCTCTGGGTTTGATATGGCCTTGAATGTTAAGCAGAGATTGCCTCTGAGTAGGCGATGTGTGACAGAGTATAGGTGGAGTTTTTTTAGATGGTCAGCATAGGGCATCTGCTTTAAGCCTGTGATTCTTTTAGTGAGGTATTTCTGCGGCCTTTCCAGTTGTTGCAGATGTCTTGAGAGGTACATACCAAATGGGGCATTGTATTCTATAATGGGTCTATTGAGGGATGCGTACAGTGGGACAATGACCTCCTTTTTTCTGGATGAAAAGCCCTTAGTGATGAGGTGTGCCACATAGAAGGATTTCCTGACTGTTCTGGTGATGTGGTTATCGAAGGTGAGATCACTGTCCACCTGTGTCCCTAAGTCTCTTATCATACTTTCGGTGTTTAGTGTACTGCCACCTATGTGGTAATTCACGGGTACATGTTTTTTCCTAAAGGGGATAACTATACATTTCTTGGCATTGAGCTTGAGCCCATGGCTCTGGAACCAAGCATCTGTTTCTGTAAGGCCCTTTTATAGAATATCCACATCATTTGGGCATTCAATAATGGCTCCCAGTTTGCAGTCATCTGCAAACTTTGTTAGCCAGAGTCCCTTAATGTTGGCCTGTACTTCAGAGAAGTAGATGCCAGACAAGAGCGGTCCCAGGACTGAACCCTGAAGTACTCCACTTGTCACTTGTCTGGAGCTGGATTTGCAGTTGGCTAGGTTTACAGTGTGGGCTCTGTCAGTAAGCCAGTTGGCAACCTATCGAGTGACTTAGGGATTAATGCCCAGCTTATTAAGTTTATCTATGATTCCAGAGTGGGGGATGGTGTCAAAGGCCTTGGCAAGGTCCAGATAGGCTGTGTGGACCACATTACCCTTGTCCATGGCTCTGGAGACTGTTTTGAAGAAGTTAGTCAGGTTCAGGAGACAAGATCGGCCCTTCACAAACCCAAACTGCTTGGGGTCCAGTGTTTTAAGGTTGCCATTGTCTTTGTTTATATGTTTCATGATAATACATTCCATGGCCTTGCAGATCAGGCTCATCAGACTGATGAGGCCTTAATTCCTGGGATCCAAGGTGGACCCCCCTTGTGGAGTGGGATAACTGTAGCTGTGTGCCACTCAGTGGGCACGAAGCCTGAGGTGAGGCTATGATTAAACATAACACTTAGGTGAGGTGCCAGTTCATTTTGTAGTTCATGTAGTACACAGCCTGGGATGTCGTCTGGTCCCATGGATGCTTTATTCTTAGCATTTGAGAGTGCACTTTTTACCTGTGTGGCCATTATTACTGGAATTTGGCAATATTTTGGTATTAAGATGGGCTCTTTAGGGGTGAGAGTGGGGTGAAGTTTACACTGAATGGATCTGCCAGGATATTGGCAATATCCTTGGGATCAGTATATTTAATGTCATTCTGTTGTAGCTCAGAGCAGATCTGAGCATTGCCATTTAGATTCTTGACATAGCTATAGAATGCCTTGTGGTTGTCCTTGGAAACTTTGGCAATTTTATTTTCGTAACTAGCTTTGGAGGATTTTGAGGGATTTCAGCTTCTTACTGAGGCTGGTAAGGGAGTTATTGCATCCTGGGATTTTCCTTTTTTCTGCAACAGTTTCTTCCTTTTGTTGTAAAGTTTGTTTATGGCAAGGGACCACCATATTTGCTTCCTTATTTTGGAGGACAGCATCTTGGTTCTATTGGGGATGGCACAATTCATGCATGAGTGGATGTGCTCGTACAGTGCCTTAGTGTAGGATTCAGCAGCCAAACTTTCAGTTCCTGTCTACATAGGTGTCATGAAGTTTGTCACTTCTGACTTGAGTAGCATGAAGTTGGCTTTGTAGAAGTTTTTTTTTACAGAGGTTTCATTACTGGGGGGTGGGGGTAGGATGTGGATGTCAAGGGTGATTAGCTTATGGTGAGACCTGACCAATGAGGGGGTGACCATAGGTGTGAAGCATCACTTTCCCATGTTGGTAATGACCAGGTCTAGGATAATGGAGCCCCTGGTGGGACTAAGGATTAGTTGATCCAGGGCATTGAAATTTATGAATTCCAAGAACTGTTGGGCAAAGGTGTTGGTACACGAGTAGTTTTCCCAGTTAATGGCAGGGCAGTTGAAATCACCCAGTATTAAGGTGTTTGGTTGTATCTTAATATTTTCCAGTATGTTTAGAAAGGTGTAGTGAGAATCTTGTGGCATGGTGGGGGATCTGTAGCAAGCTACAATTTGGATTGCAGTCTTACCTAGTGTTAGTTGCACCTGGAGAATTTCAGATGCATTATGTTGGGCAACTAGCCTGGTGTTGTGAATATCCTTGGTGAATATGAACACTCCTCCACCTTTAGTGTTTTGTTCCTGGTTTGTTGGCTGAAAAGTGTGGTAAGAGCTGTAGCCTGGTATTGCAGGGGTTCTCTCTGGACCCTTGAACCAAGTCTCAGTTACTGCACAGATATCGATGTTCTCCATTTTTAGGAGTGCCTCGAGAGAGTTCATTTTGAGGTTTAGACTTTTAGCCTTGAGTAGCATTACCTTCAGATTGTGCATGTTTGTACCTTAGTTTCATAGTATAGTACTAGGCTATCTGCCCTGGGGCATTTGTAAGCCTAACCATAGTGATGTGGCTTTTGCCACCCCATGAAATGGTATAAAAATGTACAGAATAAATTTAGAATACTGTTCCTCTGTCTAGTAGTGACACAATGAAGGTCCCCTTATATAATATAATTAGTTTACTGTGCCCCTGTCTAGCAGTGACACAGATGTGACCCCTGGGGTAAACTTACAATCTCCCATCCACTCATCAAGATTTCTCTTGAAGAGAGTCAAGATTTCTATGTTACAGTGGTGGTTTTCTCCTTTGAACTTTGCCTAAAAAAGGCACTATAGGGGTGGCAAGAGCCTTAGCCAGTAACCTGAATCCCAGGGGCAACAGGTACAGACCATCTCTGGCAAAGCACCATGGTCTGTTGATCATGTCATCCCAGGCAGACAGATACTGGATCCCCTTTGAATGACACCAGAAGCTTAGCCAATTGTTGAAGTCAATCATTTTGTCCTTATACTGTGGTATACTTCTGGGTGAAGGCAGGATGCTACTCAATGCTAGGGTCATAACTGCCTGGCCACATGATCTGAAAGCTCTTCCATGTCTCTTTTCATGTAGTCCAGGGAGGTACGTCTCAAGTCATTCACTCCAACATGGACAATGACAGAGTCATAATTTTATTTGTTGTGCAGTGACTTGAGTGCATGCATTATGTGGCGGATCCAGCACCCAGCAGGCAGCTGACTGTAATTTTCTCCTTGTTCAGCCTGGTGAGTGGGACATTAGTGTGCCGGACTATAGAGTAACCTATGACTAAAGTGTTGGGTACATTGTCTTGCCTTAGGGGTTGTTGTTGGGTGGCACACTGGTGTTGTGAGCTATGTGACACTTTGGTTGTGATTGGTGTTTGCGTTTCAGCTTCGGAGGTCCTTGTTGCTTGGGCAGGTTACTGTTAAAGGCCTCCACATATGTGGGTTTAGTGTTGCTATGTGTGGGTGTTGGTGGAGTGGGTTTAGAAGGGCTATGTGTTGCTTGAGGTGTAGTGTGGGTGTTAACCTTCTTTTGACTGTCTAGCACAATCTTGGGTGGAGAGAGCTTTGCTTCCAGTTTGGCTATGTAAGTGCATCTCTCGCAAGTTGTAGTGTTGAGTGGTAGGAGGAGAGGATTGTCTGTGTACATGAGGCAATTGCTGCATTGCCCCAGCATGCCCAGATTCACCAGGTGGACAGGAGAAATCACCGGAAGCTGACCCTTGGACATGCCTGGTTTGGTGCTTTTTTTTTTTTTTTTTGTAAAGTACAAGAGCTGTTTTAATTATAGGCTGTTTAGTGCCTATGATTAATTTCTCCTTATTAACAAGGAGAGTTGAGCACTTGTATCAGTTTAAGACTTCCTAGTGCTGTCCAACAGGTTTTAAAGTGCTAGTCACAGGGATTCTTAAAGGTAAGATGAAAAAAATGGTTTATCCTAAACACTGCAGTGTGCACTAGAGGAGTTAGATGTGAAAGTAGGTAACTTAAGTTTTACCTGTCTAAAAAGTTAAGTTTTAGTGGACAGTCACTATTTTTAAAACAGCAAGATAGATTGAAAGGGGTGGTCACTTTTGTATTCTGGTACTATGGAATACAGTAGTATGGCCACTAAATTTAAATAATTGAAGGGGAGTGATTTCACAAAATGATAATTTTGTGCTTACTCATACAAGCTAGTAAAAACAGAGAGGAAATGAGATATATGGTCAAATTAACATAAGTGGGAGGCAACTAGAAAGACAGTGGTGTTTAAGAACACTACAGTAACCAGGTGGAAGGGTGGAGAAAAAAAATTTGCCTGACTCACAAGAGACAGCTGTGGTCTCTTTTCAAGTTTTAATATGCAGTTAAAAGCAGAATACAAGTAAAACTCAAGGTAAATAAAACAAATCACAGTATTCAAAATAGAAAAAGGCAATAAAGTAATACAACAAATAAAAAGCAAACTAACCTTTCCCTCACAGCAAAGTGTAGCAGAATCTGAGTGAGCCTTTCTAGTAAAGCCAATTGGTTTGGGATCCAATATAGAATGGCCTCTCCTGCTTTATTCTTTTCAGATGCTGCCATTCTTCTTTGATTCCACCTACTTCCTCTTTTTCCAGCAGTGCTAGAGCCCTGAGTATTCCTTTGAACTGTTGTGCTTTCTCTCCAATTAACTTCCACATCGTCAGTCAAGTCTCGGTTAACCACAGAGCCTGGTTTTACCACTGATTGCAGTTGATTTTGGCAACCAGTGGTTTATGTTATGGTCTGATTGTTTCACTATTGATGACTTTGCAATCACTGATTCTACCCAAGTGCTCTTTCGGTATTAGGAGGAAGTTTACCCAAATTGCATGTTGGCCACCCTTCTGTGTGATTTTGTGACTGTCTCTCTTGCTGAAGTGTGTGTTGGCCACCATCAATCCATTTCTCAGACAGTAGTATAGAATGGCCTTGTCTTCTTTATTCTTGTTTCCCCACCAATGTAAACCCAGATAGTCCTCATATCATGTTTTGTCTGTCCCCATATGTGCATTTACGTCCCCCATGATCAATACCAACTCTTGTTTTCCTGTTTTATCTAGTGAGTCCTGCAGCTGTTGTCTAAATGCACTCTTTTCCTCACTCTTACAACCCTGCTGCAGTGCATAGGTTGAGATTATGAATAGTGTCCTATCCTTACAATGGAGTCGGATTGCCATGAGTCTATCACTAATTCTTATAGCATCCCTCGCTGTCTTCTGAGGCATCTCCCTCACTGATATTCCCACCTCATTTCTAGACTGTAGTCTACTTGGGAAGTAGACCTGGGTCCCAAACCAATTGGCTTTGCTGCACTGCCCTTTCATCTTGTCTCCTCGATTGAAAAGATGTCCAGTTAATTTGTTTCCATTGTGTCATCCATTTCTAAGTTCCATCCTGTTAGTCAGCCTATATTGAATGCAGTAATCCTTAGTTTATGTTTGCTGGGTTGATTGGTTTTATGTTCAATTCTTGCTCAACAGAGTTATCCCAGGTAACCCAAGCTGGACAACTGAACACTGGATGGTAGTTTAGTGACCCAGACCTGAGCTAACTGTTTTACTGAGGATGATTTTGCAATCACTGAAACTACCCCAGTGCCCTTTCTTTATTAGGAGGAAGTATACCCAAGATGCATGCTGGTTTTATGGTGCATGCACAGAGACCATTAAGGACAAAGACCCCACATGGGTTTGTGACATAGGTGATAGTAAGCCAGGATTTCAACCCACTCATCATTGGCAAATACCCATGCCCATTATTGACAACATTAGTCAAAGTGTTCTAGTCACCCAGTGCCAGTTCTGAAACCATTGAGTGGCTAGCTGTAGGACACACAGTGATCCATATTCTCTTACATTAGAGGATACTGTTCACCAGAGTTGATACCTAAAAGACATCAGTCTATAGAACTCTACCCTATCTAGAGTTTGTGACGCTGCCCACAACTCCATTCTTGGGTGAGATTGAGGTGGAAACACTCAGTATATATCTGGGATCTAGGAGGTACTCCACAGTGGCACAGAGAGAACATATAAACTCCATACAGGTATTGGACAGAGGTCAGGCTTAAAACATATACCTTGTGTGTGAGATTCAAATACCTTAACCATTTTGGCAACTATGCTACACTCCTACCATCATGTGAGAGAGAAGAATAAATAAGGAAATAATAAAGTCTTCTCAGGGAGATGGATGAGAGTAACACAGATGTGAAATCTAGGTAATGGAGGTATACTGGACATCACACGTCAGCCAATACATACTCATCTATAGGCTTTTTAAATTCATTTTGAGATCGATTCTTCTCTTAGAAATTGGGCAAGATCTGTCAACAACAAAATCAAATGATATGTTAAAGTCCCCTCCAATAATAATTGGGATATTCTCCCTCATAAAAAGATAAGAATTTTGGAAATATACTGGAGAAAACATATCTTCATCAATACCATAAATACACTAACTCAATTCTCCTATTGGAGTCACACATCTGTATAAAACTCACCTCCTCCTCTGTGTACATCTTTTGAATTTTAACACACAGTCCCCTGGATTCTGCAAGCCCTGCACAGGATACAAGACTAGTGCAGGAGCTCCAGCAGGCAATATGTCTGCTGTGCGATCCAGGAATAACCTGTAAGGATGTGCACGTGCGCTCCTGCACTAGTCCTGCATGGACTCAGCCCCTGAATGTAAATTACCCCATTTGCAGGAGAAATCCATGCAAATGAGGGGAATTTGTGATCCAGGAAGCTGGAAACTGGCCATGCAGGACTAGTGTAATCTGTAGAAATGTACTCCACCAGTAACGGAGTACATTTCTGCAAATTACAAAACAGAGCCATGACAGTGCCAAATAAAGGGTGGATATCATGTAGAAAGCATGTCAATGGCCAACTATAAAGCCATTGGCATGGAAAACATTTGCAAAATTAATCTTGGCTGTTTAAGCGTTGGTCAGCGGCACGCAGATGGGAACGTGTGGAAAATAAGAATAAAAACATAAAATAAGCATTCTAACCAAAATCACTATTTTGCCATTATACTTAATTGCAGGCAGAAGACAACATGGCCAGTGAATAGTGGTTGCAAAGGGGGGGACTCAGTGTGGGACATGTAACTATGCATTAGCAGGCAATCCTATGCAAATGAGGGGAATGATACTGAAACCCAGATTTCCCTTGCATGCTAGTCAGCACCCAACAGTGTAAGAGCAGGAATAGCTTGGTTCAAGCCTAGGAGTTAGCTGACATTATAGGGGGTGTGTCAGGCATACTGTAAACAGATTGGAGCCCTGTGGCTCGGGTATACTCATAGCTTAGCAGAGCTAAGCAAGGGGGTGTGTCTGAGGCTGCCTAGCACTCTTTACATTGCCTAAGTGGGTGTGCGCGCCGCACACCGGGTTTTAAAGGAAAAAAAGTAAACCAGGAAATAGCAGCTCTGTGCACATTTGAGCACTGTGTTTGCACAGCGTGCCCCCATGTTTAAACAGGAAGGCAATGGGAAGGGAAAACAGCAGTAGAAAGGTAATCTAGGAGAACTAGAATAGCTGGTGGTTAAATGTATCAGAATCAGCCAATTACACAAGCAGCAGACAAGCCCAGCCCAGAACACTACTATAAACTATGCAAACCCTTTTCCCTCTGGCTTTTCCCATACTCTACACCACCGGTGTATACAACCGGGGTAATTTTAATAAACAAAACTACAAATTGACAGGGGGTGCAATAGCTATCATACAACAACATGTGGAAGAGGCTGAGGGTGGTGAGGATGTGAATGCTGTCAAACAACCCACAGTGAGAAGACAGAGAAGAGTGTACAGACCAAGGGTAACCTACCAGGGGCTACATGAGCTGGAGATAGTGGAGCACTATAGGGTGGAGAGGGACCTCTTACAGCAAATTGTTGAGCTGTGTCAGCTATGCCTGACACACAGAACTAACAGAGGGGAACCCATCCCAGTGGATACCATGGTCTGCATAGGCCTAAGAATACTAGCTACAGGTACCTTCCTAAGGCCAACTGGGGATATGATGGGGATCTCACAGGCATCACCATCCAGGGTATTCCACCAGTTCCTGGATGCCATGTCAGCACATGCAAGTGAGCATGTATATTTCCTCAACACCCGTGAGGTGTTGGCCAGCAATATGTGTCTCTTCCACCAAATAGCAGAATACCCTGAGGTATATGCAAGGCCATGTGGACAAACCACAGTAACATGTCCACCATGTCCCACTGTATGAACTGTGGACCAACACCAAAACACAGCTGTGATGGGGTGATAACCTTAGGGATAGTATCAGAGAATGTATGCATAATGTATGGAAGAGGATAGAATAACAGAGGGGGGGTGGGAGCATGGGCAGCATGGAATGTGCAAGCTCTGATACAAAGCTGTGTGCACACACTATCTCTGGCTGAAAACACATACATGGGTGGGTACATACCTGCCCGTACACCACAATAGGGGTAATGTCCTTACTCATGGCCCCTGCCTCTGGGTAACCTGTCTGAACCTGTACAGCTGTGACATATTGCCACAGCAAGATAAGGCCATACTATCATGCCAATGGATGTATAAGTATGAGATCCTCTGCCAATACTGTACTAAGGTGTTGAACCTGATACACAGACCCAGCAGCAAGTGTATGCAGTTCCCCCTCCAGAATGACTTAACTTACCATGAATATGTAGGCATCTGCCCACAATACCAGACTCAGCTGCAGTCACCCTTGTCCCTCAAAGCATCACTGTGAGCAAAAATGTCTACCTGACAGTAAATGAGGACAGAAAACATCACAGTGTATAACAGTATACATGTCTGACTATCTCTGCTAACAGCAGTACCATGTAGCTGAAGCAGCACAGACACAATCACCTACAGTACACACTATCCACTGCACAATTTGTCCCCCTATTGCCAAATGATCAATGAATACCCTGCAGAAACAGTTTGCTACCTGTAGGTGTACACCACAAAGGTCTACACTGGAATACAAACCACCTGGAATCAATCCACACATTCAATACAGAAGGGCATACTGGGCATGCTCACACACTTGAGAAATGAAGGCAATGTCAGAGAGAAATGAAGGCAATTTCAGACAACTACATACTGAAAGGTCATACTGGGCAGCTCACAAACTTAAACAAATGAAGCCCATGTCTGCAAACAACAATGGACCATACATATCTGGCAGTTGCAGATGTTAGTGCATACACTCCTCAGTATGCACCAGTCATGCTTTACACACACAGTGGATGGGAATACAGACATATATCTAAGGACACCACACTATAATAATCCAAAAGTAGCCATACATAGATGTGTGGAAGAGAGTGACTGTGACAAGGAGCCATCCATTATGAGGCCTATCCCACCCAGCACACAGCCAAATGGCTACAACCACATGAGGTGTAAATGTCACTCACTGTAGACATTAGCCACTGGTATCCTTCAGCATTACAGACTATGTGGTACAAGTGCTAGCTGTGCAACATGACTGTACAAGGAAGTAGTCATCTAGCAGCTGTATACATGTACCTGTAGAATGTAACCCTGTGTGTGCCCGCATGTGGTATGTCAACCTCTAGATGAATGGGTTATGGCCCATGCACACACACTGCCCTCCCCATAGCCCTAATATGACACGTCTGCTGAGGTCATCCACTTTGAAATACACCTTTGGGAAAAGTGTAGCCCAGAAACCTCCATGGCATGTCCTATAACTGTATACTGCTGTAGTGTGATATACTTGTTACGTAGGAGTTCTAATCCCAGACTTGGTAATTGTGTGTATGTCTCTGTTGGTGTAGAGAGCAATGCTTTTTAGGCTAGTCACACTCACTACAATTCAAATGCCCTACATTGGCAAAGCTGCTGATTTAATTCACTGTGAAATACACCTTTGGGAAAGGTGCAACCCAGTAATGTCCGTGGTGTGTCCTATAACTGTGTACTGCTGTAGTGTGATGACCTAGTTAGGTATGAGTTCTAATCCCAGACATTACAACTGTGTGTGTGTGTGTGGGGGGGGGGGGGGGTGGGTGTCACTGTCTGTGTAGAGATCAATGTTTTTTAGGCTAGTCACACTCACTACAATTCAAATGCCCTACTTTGGCAAGGTTGCTGATGTCATTCATTGTGAAATACACCTTTGGGAAAATTGCAGCCCAGTAATCTCCATGGTGTATCCTATAACTGCGTACTGCTGTAGTGTGATAAACTAGTTAGGTAGGAGTTATAATCCCTGACATGGCAACTGTGTGTGTCTCTGTCTGTGTATGGAGCACTGCTTTTTAGGCTACTCACGCTCACTACAATTCAAATGTCCTACTTTGGCAAGGCTGCTGATGTCATTCAATGTGAAATAAACCTTTGGGAAAGGAGTACTCCACTAATCCTCTGGCATGTCCTATAACAGCACAATGCTTTAGTGTGATGCAGAACTCTGGTAGGGGTTCTATTTCCACACATGGCAGGTGTGAGTGTTTGTGTGTGTGTTTCTATGTTTATGTAGGAAGCAAAGCTTTTTTGGCTAGTCACACTCATTACAATTCAAATGTCCTACTTTGACAAGCCTGATGATGTCATTCACTGTGAAATACACCTTTGAGGAAGGAGTACTCCAGTAATCTCCATGGCACATCCTATAACAGTGTAATGCTGCAGTGTGATATAAAACTCTGATAGGGGTTCTATTCCCATACATGGCAGGTGTGGATGTTTGTGTGTGTATTTCTATGTCTGTGTAGGGAACAATGCTTTTTAGGCTAGTCACACTCACTGCAATTCAAATGCCCTACTTTGACAAGACTGCTGATGTCAGTCACTGTGAAATACACCTTTGGGGAAACAGTACTCCAGTAATCTCCATGGCACGTCCTATAACAGCGTAATGCTGTAGTGTGATATAGAACTCTGGTAGGGGGTTGATTCCCACACATGAAATATTTGGATGTGTGTGTCTGTTTCTATGTCTGTGTAGAGAGCAATGCTTTCCAGGCTAGTCACACTCACTACAATTCAAATGCCCTACTTTGGCAAACATGTTGATGTCATTCACTGTGAAATACACCTTTGGGGAAACAGTACTCCAGTAATCTCCATGGCATGTCCTATAACTGCGTAGGGCTGTAGTGTAATAAACTAGTTAGGTAGGAGTTCTAATCCCAGACATGGCAAGTGTGTGTTTGTGTCTGTGGTTGTCATTTGTATCCTGTGTGAAGGTGGCTGTGAGTCTGTAACAACTGGAGTCATTGTAGAGCGGGTTTGCAAATTTCTTATATGGTGGCCCTAGTACATGTCACAATGTCCACCTTACAGGGATAACAGATGTGAAATAGCCGAGAGGCTGGGAGGCAAATCCATACCTCTACATATGACATAAAGGCCTGGTGAACAAAGTCAGCAATCCTTGTATTACCCAGAGAACACTCTCAACCCAGGTCTTTCACACACACACACACACACACACACACACACACACACACACACACACACACACAAACACACACACACACTTGCCTAGGCAACAATCGGTATGTTGGTAGTACTCTGCATATTGCCCACTGATAGTAACCATGGTGTAATTGCAATGGGCTACAGAGGGCATGGCACCCTGTCCATCAGTCCAATAGGCACATACATGCAGACAGTGCACCTTCCCTATGTTCCCCACTGGACACCTGCAACAACTGTGGTGCCATCAAATATGACCCACAAAGGACATACCATGCCTTAAACACATGCTCTGTATTGACAGATGCCACTGACACCAGGGAATACCTGTATCATGCTATCAATGTAGGTGCAGGGTCAAACTGCTGTCTATTACCAGTTCCTGCCACATGAGGCCAGGACTGTCACATCTGATGATAACAATCTATGTACACAACATAGGCCAGACACCTCAGGTACAGTTCCTCATGTCACTGTACATGCATGTGGGATGTGAGCACATCCCAGAGACCGTCCGTGTCATGGACTAAGGAATACATACATGGCAAGCAATGCACAGCAATGGCCACACACAATAGTTACCCAAGTGACTGGATGGTGAATACAATACCCACCTATGTGGGCCAATCCAGACACCACACCCCTGAGCCACACTGCAGACCATTGTGATGTGGCCTGATGTCGAGGTATACCCATCACGTAGCCTTGTATAGCTGTCTGGCACAGTCAACCACTACACACCCCTGAAGCAATGCACCCATGCATGACAGTACTGGCACCCTGTGTCTGTGTGTGGGATGTCTGATGCCTATGACCACATTCACACTCACTACGACCCCCATTGGAATACTGAAGCATGCTGTCTGATGTCAGACACCTCCACATACCCTTTGCCCATATAACCTCCAGATAATCCCTGTGGTGCATGTGATACCTGCGCAGTACTGTATTGTGGCAATCTAATCAGTGAGGAGTTGTATTCCTGACCCTGCAAAGTGTGTCAGTGTTTGTGGGTCCCTGAGAGAGTGTGGCTGTGTTGATGCTGACACCTGTTCATGAGGACAGGCATGTGTACTACACCTACTATATAGCTACCATATCACTGTTGCAGATGTCACTCACCATCATATATATGTTTGGAGGGCTCCTCAACATGTCAGCTATGTGGTGCATCCAATAACCGCATACACATGTGATAGCAATGCATAGTCAGTCAGAGGTTTGATACCCTGTACTGGTAGGTGTGTGACACAAGCATGCGTAAGTTTTATTCTCCCACCCCTCCCTGACTTATCT